>NW_022631170.1:1981967-2101777 GCF_010015895.1 Lontra canadensis
CATCTCTGAGGTAGGAAATATACTCACCGTGGTCACTATCACTGCCAACCCATTGTTGGGGTCTCCCATGTACTATTTCCTGGCCTATCTCTCTTTCATTGATGCCTGCTATTCTTCTGTTAATACCCCTAAACTGATCATAGATTCACTCCGTGAAAAGAAGACCACCACATTCAATGCATGTATAATACAAATCTTTGGAGAACATTTCTTTGCAGGTGCTGATATCATCCTACTTACTGTGATGGCCTATGACCGCTATGTGGCCATCTGCAAGCCATTGCACTACACGACCGTCATGAATCGGCATGTGTGTGGCCTGTTAATGGGAGTGGTGTGGGTGGGAGGCTTTCTTCATGGAGCCATACAGATCCTCTTTATCATCCCTTTACCTTTCTGTGGCCCTAATGTCATAGATCACTTTATGTGTGATCTGAACCCTTTGCTCAATCTTGCCTGCACTGATACCCACACTCTAGGGCTCTTTGTTGCTGCCAACAGTGGATTCATCTGTGTCTTCCTTTTCCTTCTCTTGATCATCTCCTATGTGGTCATTCTGTACTCCCTAAGGAACCACAGCTTGGAGGCAAAGCGCAAAGCCCTCTCCACCTGTGTCTCTCACATCACAGTAGTTATCCTATTCTTTGTGCCTTGCATTTTTGTGTACATGAGACCAGCGATTACTTTATCTATTGATAAAACAGTCTCAGTGTTCTACACTATGATAACACCAATGTTAAACCCCTTAATCTATACCTTAAGAAATGATCAGATGAAAAATGCCATTAGGAAATTGTGTAGTAGAAGAGTTATTTCAAGTGAGAAATAAATATGCCTGGAACTCAGCATTGATTCAATGAAAACAAAGGTCAAAAGGACATTTTGGAAGTTCTCAGAAAGGATACCTACCAAATAAAGAGTAAATAAACTACTATGAATGCTACCTTCTGAACTGAGTAGAGCAGAAATGTGTGCAAGAAAGAAAAAAACTAACCATAGCTTTTTACATATATACATATATATATATACACATACATATGTACAGCACATAGTATAATTATATATATATTCATATTCACTATGAATATTTAGTATCTATATATTCACTCTCCATAAAATCTAACATATTTTATTAAGAATTCTGCTCAGTTTTATATACCAGTATTGATGATAACATGCTTCCTATAAAATTAGAGTCTAAAATGTCTATAACATTGCAAAAGTGAAGAGCCCTTTAACCTCCGAGAGGTAATGAAGATTCCTCCAAGTTTTCAAATTCCCTTGTAGACTTCAGAGTCACGTAGTATTGTTCAAGTTACCCTTCATAGGCTGCTAACCCATTACAAAGAATCATGACTCAAATTAATGAACATCTTATTATCTGAGAGGGATTTTTTTTTTTTTAAATAAAGTCACACTCCATAGAGCACTTAACTATTTGTTAAAAATAGTTTCTACAAGTCAGCACAATATCTGGGGCACAATAAATATTGAATGATGAATAATGGCATGAAGGGAGTTGAATAACATCAAGAAAACTTTGACCAAAGAAATAATTGTGGAGACAAGAGACTTTTTTCCTCCATTTATCTGATTCAGACTGAGATTTCTAGTGAGATCTCTCTGAGAAACCACAATTTTTTGAACTCTTCATTGAACTATGCATTTACAAATATTGAAACTGAGATTCTCAATGAAAGAGCAAATATCTTACATTGACATTTTCCCTGCTTTCAGCAAGATTTCATCATCATATGAATGTGAGCTGATCATGACATTTTTCTCTGTTAATTAGATTATTTCTAAGTAACATTTCATTATGAAAAGTTTTAAAAAATAAGTGGTTCCATCTTTACACAAAACAACTTTAGGATAAATATATTCCATTTATATATCTGTGTGTGTGTGTATAATATTTCCCATTCATTAATCAATAGATATTTCTGACAAAAAAATATATCAGACGCATTGATGGTTGCTGGGCCTTCAGTGGTGAATAGAGCAGAACAAAGGTCTTGCCATCAAAAGCTTCAGATCCATTGAGAGATACCCAGAGGGGAGCAGAATATGATAAGACCATGTTATAAGTGGAAATGTAGTGACAGCACAGGGGGGCAAAGAAAGCATGTTTGAGGGACACACAACAAAGATCAGGGGGTCAGGAAGATTTCCTAGATGAAAACATCAAAAATGGGCACAAAAGAGGAAGGGGAATCATGAGGATGAATAGGCATGTGTTAGGATGAGAATATTCCCTTTGTTGCATAACAGAGACCAAGGGTGAAAGATAGTATTCAGAAAACACTATCATTTCAATATGCTGTAGCTATTGGCTCATCTCTTCATTCAATAATTAATTATTGAGCTTCTTCTATGTGTTGGTTTATAAGCTGGACACTGAGCTTCTAAAAGTCTAGTTAGTACAATGTGAAACTAGAAAGTGATGGGGAAGATAAGAAGAGTCTCATATATGTGATAGAGCTTCATGCCAAGTACCATGGGGGACACATTGGAAGTGTCTTCATACTTTTTCATGGCCTGGAGCTCATTTCTCTTGGCAATGAATAATACTCCACTGTCTGATGTTGCAGTTTATCTATCCTCATCTACTGAAGGACATCTTGGCTGCTTACAGTTGTATGGACAATTGTGAATAAAGATGCTGTTAAACATGTGTGTGCAAGGTTTTTTGTTGACATAAGTTTTTAACTCCTTTGAGTAAATGCCAAGGAGTGGGATTGCTAAATTCTTTAAGTTCTGTAAAAAAGCTAACAAATAGTCTTCCCAAGTGGTGGCACCATTTTGCTTTCCCATCAACAATAAATGAGAGTTCTTGTTCTGCATCCTCACCAGCATCTGTTGGTGATGATGTCCCATATTTTGGCCATCCTAATGGATGTATTTCTAAAAAAACCTCTTTGAGTCATTTGGTTATCCAAAATGTGCAGATTAAGTAATTCAAGAAGGCCCATGGACTTGAAGCCAATTGGTGTAAACCTCACAATTAATATATGACAGGTTCAGAATCGATGGCATGCATGCTTGACCTGACATAAAGATACGGAGCCCCATCTATCATTGTGAATTCAAGATCAAAAGAGTGTGCTCTGGTCAACTTATAATGAATTCTACATACAACAAATGCTTACGTAAAGTTAGATGATTCCAAGGACACTAGGTTATTACCCACAGTTACTGAGGTGTGAACAATGGAATCAGAATTGTCTGTTAGAATACTGTTTCCTTTGTTCTTGAAGTCTAAGGACTCACATGTCACAAGTAAACCCTTTACCGTTCAGAGAAAAATGTGAATGTTAGTTTTGTGGGTAGGAAGGAGTGACATGACAGACAGGTGTTCCCACATGGTAAGGTAGCAAAGATGAAAAAGAGAGAATCATCTCTTTCATCTCTGGACAGCTACTAAGGGAAGAAGAAGTAGAGGGGATGAGATTAAAAATGTTGGGTAAGGGGACCTGGGTTACTCTGTCATTAAGGGTTTGCCTTTGGCTCAAGTCATGATTCCAGCATCCTGGGATCAAGCCCTACATTGGACTCTCTGCTTGGACAGAAGCCTGCTCCTTCCTCTCCTGCTTCCCCTGCTTGTGTTCCCTCTCTTGCTGTTTCTCTCTCTGACAACTAAATACATATTTTTTTTTTAAAAAATAAATAAAATAAAAAGGGAAGATAAAGAGCTGAGGTGAGCAGAAGCTAATACATTTACCATGAGAATTTTCATTTCTGGTTACATAAAGGAACTAAGAATCCAAGTTTTATGCACATTGACAACTACTGTTGGGATATAATGAATCTGCAGAGCTTTGGTCAGAGATCTAGGGAATCTCAAGGACACCTCAATTTTCCCTTGATTCATTTATGATACCACATGACATAACCAGGAGAGAAATAGACTTTTTAAAAACAATACTTTTAAAAGATGATACTATCTTCTTCCTTTCCCATACTGTTTTAGAGGTTTATCACATTGTATTATTAGCAGTTTGTTACTCTTTAGAAAGAATAGTATCCCACTGTATGTGTCTACCACACTTTGTATACTTATTCACTAGCTGATGGACATTTGGACATCCATGGATAGACATCCATGTAAGGACCATAGTGAATTATTCTCTGTGAACACTAATGTAGAAGACTTAGGGTGGACATAAATTATCATTTCTCTTGGGTTGATACCTAAGAGTGGAATTGCTGAGTTATAAGATAAGTGTATGCTAGCATTTTCAGAAACTGACAAAGTTTTTTCAAAAATGGTGGTGCTATGTTACATCTCCACAAGCAACATATGAGCATTCCCATTTCTCCACAACCTCAACAATACCAGGCATTTCAGTCATTTTTAAGAAATATATTTAGCAGGAGAGTGCCATGGATGACAAAACGTAATTGATTAGGGCAGAACTGAATGCCACCAGGGATGATGATCATAATGCTCTCAATGAGTTCCAATCTAATATAAATTCTCTAAAAGCTAGGGTAACTGAGACAGAAGATAGAATTAGTGATCTGGAGGACAAACAGATAGAAAGAATCAGGAGGAAGCCTGGAACAAACAGCTTAGAAGCCATGAAAACAGAATCAGGGAAATAAAGGATGACATGGAACATTCCAACATCAGAATTATTGGAATCCCTGATGGGGAGGAGAAAGAAAGAAGTCTAGAAGATATAGTGGAACAAGTTCTCCATGAAAATTTTCCCATTCTCGTGAATGGAACCAGTGTTCATGTACTAGAGGCAGAATGGTCTCCCCCAAAGATTACAGATTCTTGAAAGTCCTCAAGACACCTAATAGTAAGAATGAGGAATTATAATTGTAGGGAGGCCCTCTTGAAGGCAGCTAGGACAAAGAGGCTCCTTACACACAGAGGAAAGCCCATGAGAATAACGTCAGACTTGTCCACAAAAACCTGGGAAGCCAGAAAGGGCTGGCAAGATATATTCAGGGCACTAAATGAGAAGAACATGCAGCCAAGAATACTTTATCCAGCAAGACTGACATTCAAAATGCATGGAGAGATAAAGCGTTTCAAAGATGGGCAAGGCTTAAAAAGTGTGCAACCACCAAGCCAACACTGCAGGAAATATTAAGAGGGGTTCTATAAAAGAGGAAAAATCCTAAGAATATCATTGACAGAAATATAGAGACAATCTACAGAAAGACAGACATCAAAGGTAACACAATGTCAATAAAAACATATCTTTCAATAATCATTCTCAATGTGAATGGCCTAAATGCACCCATAAAATGACACAAGGCTGCAGATTGGATAAAACGACAGGACCCACCCATATGTTGTCTACAAGAGACCCATTTCAAACCTAAGGATACATCCAGACTGAAAGTAAAGGGATGGAGAAGCATCTTTGATGCCAATGGGCCTCAAAAGAATGCCAGGGTAGTGATTCTCATATCAGATAAATTAGATTTTAAACTAAAGTCTGTAGTCAGAGATACAGAAGGACACTACATAATTCATAAAGGGTCTATCTGACAAGATCTCACAATTGTAAATATCTATGCCCCCAATATGGAAGCAGCCAATTACATAAGAAAACTATTAATCAAGATAAAGAGTCATATTGATATGAATACATTATTGGTAGGAGACCTTAACACAACACTCTCAGTAATAGACAGATCATCCAAGCAGAACATCAATAGAGAAACGAGCATTGAATGACACATTGGATCAGATGGACCTCATAGATATATACAAAACTTCCACCCTAAAACAACAGAATACTCATTCTTCTCAAGTGCACATGGAACCTTCTCCAGAATACACTACATACTGGGTCACAAATCAGGACTCAACTGATACCAAAAGACTGAGATTATTCCCTGCATATTCTCAGATCACAATGCTTTGAAACTGGAGCTCAATCACAAGGGTAAGTGTGGAAGGAACTCAAACACCGGGAAGCTAAAGTCCACCTTGCTTAAGAATGCTTGGATCAACCAGGAGATCAAAGAAGAACTGAAACAATTCATGGAAACCAATGAGAACGAAGACACTGGTCCAAAACCTATGGGATACAGCAAAGGTGGTCTTAAAGGGGAAATACATAGCCATCCAAGCCTCCCTCAAAAAAAAAAAAAAAAAAAAAAAAAAAAAAAAAAAATTGAAAAATCCAGAATACACCAGCTGTCTCTACACCTTAAAGAACTGGAGAATCAATAACAAATTAAACCAACATCACACATAAGAAGGGAAATAATAAAGATTAGAACAGAGATCAATGAGGTAGAAACCAGAGATACAGTAGAATGTATCAATGAAACTAGAAGCTGTTTTTTTTTGAAAGAATCAATAAGATCGATAAACCATTGGCCACACTAATCTAAAAGAAATAGAAAAACCTCAAATTAATAAAATTATGAATGAAAAGGGAGAGATCACAACTAACACCAAGGAGGTAGAAACAGTCATCAGAGGTTATTATCAACAGTTATATGCCAATAAGTTAAGCAACCTAGATGAAATGGATGCATTCCTGGAAAGCCACAAACTCCCAAAATTGAACCAGGAAGAAATTGACAACCTGAATAGATTGATATCTAGTAATGAGATTGAAGCAGTGATCAAAACCTCCCAAAAAACAAGAGCCCAGGACCTGACGGATTACCTGGGGAATTCTACCAAACTTTCAAGGAAGAAATAACACCTATTCTCTTGAAGCTGTTTAAAAAAAAAAAAAAAAAAAAAATTGAAGCAGAAGGGAAACTTCCAGACTCTTTTTATGAAGCCAGCATGACCCTGATCCCCAAACCAGGCAAAGACCCCACCAAAAAGGAGAATTCAGACCATTACCACTGATGAATATGGATGCTAAGATTCTCGACAAGATCCTAGCAAACAGGATCCAATAGCACATTAAAATGATTATCTACCATGACCAGGTGGGATTCATCCCTGGGTTACAAGGATGGTTCAACATTCACAAATCAATCAATGTGATAGAAAAAATCAATAAAAGAAGAGAGAAGAACCACATGGTACTCTCAATTGATGCAGAAAAAGCATTTGACAAAATCCAGCATCCGTTCCTGATTAAAACACTTCAAAGTATAGGGATAGAGGGAGCATTCCTTAACTTCATAAAATCTATCTATGAAAGACCCACAGCAAATATCATCCTCAATGAGAAGAAGCTCACAGCCTTCCCATTGAGATCAGGAACATGAGAAGGATGCCCACTCTCACCACTCTTGTTCAACATACTATTAGAAGTCCTAGGAACAGCAATCAGAAAACAAAGAGAAATAAAAGGTATCCAAACTGGCAATGAAGAAGTCAAACTCTCTCTCTTCACAGATGACATGATGCTTTATATGGAAAACCCAAAGAATTCCACCCCCAAACTATTAGATCTCATACAGCAATTCAGTAATGTGGCAGGATACAAAGTCAATGTACAGAAAACAGTGGCTTTCTTATACACTAACAATGAAAATACAGAAAGGGAAATTAGAGCATCGATTCCATTGACTATAGCACCAGGAACCATAAGATACCTGGGAATAAACCTAACCAAAGAGGTAAAGGATCTGTACTTGAGGAACTACAGAACACACATGAAAGAAATCGAAGAAGACACAAAAAGATGGAAGACCATTCCATGCTCTTGGATCGGAAGACTAAACTTTGTTAAAATGTCTATACTGCCTAGAGCTATCTATATTTTTAATGCCATTCCGATCAAAATTCCATCAGTATTTTTCAAAGAGCTGGATCAATAACCCTAAAACTTGTATGGAATCAGAAGAGACCCCGAATTGCTAAGGAAATGTTGAAAAAGAAAAGTAAAACTGGCAGCATCACATTACCTGATTTCAAACTTTACTACAAAGTTGTGATCACCAAGACAGCATGTTACTGGCATAAAAACAGACACATAGACCAGTGGGACAGAGTAGAGAGCCCAGATATGGACCCTCAACTTTATGGTCAAATAATCTTCGACAAAGCAGGAAAGAATATACAGTGGAAAAAGACAGTCTCTTCAATAAATGGTGCTGGGAAAATTGGACAGCTATATGTAGAAGAATGAAACTCAACCATTCTCTTCCACCATACAAAAGATAAACTCAAAATGGATTAACGACCTCAACGTGAGACAAAAATCCATCAGAATCCTAGAAGAGAACATAGGCAGTATCCTCTTCGATATCAACCACAGCAACTTCTTTCAAGATATGTCTCCAAAGGCAAAGGAAACAAAGGAGAAATTGAACTTTTGGGACTTCATCAAGATCAAAAGCTTCTTCACAGCAAAGGAAACAGTCAACAAAACAAAGAGGCAACCCACGGAATGGGAGAAGATATTTTGCAAATGACAGTACAGACAAAAGGTTAGTATCCAGGATCTAGAAAGAACTTCTCAAACTCAACACACACAAAACAGATAATCATGTCAAAAAATGGGCAGAAGATACGAACAGACACTTCTCCAATGAAGACATACAAATGGCTATCAGATACATGAAAAAATGTTCATCATCACCAGCCATCAGGGAGATTCAAATTAAAACCACCTTGAGATACCATCTTACACCAGTTAGAATGGCCAAAATTAGCAAGACAGGAAACAACATGTGTTGGAGAGGATATGGAGAAAGAGGAACCCTCTTACACTGTTAGTGGGAATGCAAGTTGGTACAGCCACTTTGGAGAACAGTGTGGAGATTCCTTAAGAAATTAAAAATAGAGCTTCCCTATGACCCTGCCATTGCACTACTGGGTATTTACCCCAAAGATACAGCTATAGTGAAAAGAAGGGCCATCTGTATCCCAATGTTTATAGCAGCAATGGCCACAGTTGCCAAACTGTGGAAAGAACCAAGATGCCCTTCAGTGGACGAATGGATAAGGAAGATGTGGTCCATATACACTATGGAGTATTATGCCTCCATCAGAAAGGATGAATACCCAAATTTTGTATCAAAATGGATGAGACTGGAAGAGATTATGTTGAGTGACATAAATCAAGCAGAGAGAGTCAATTATCATATGGCTTCACTTATTTTTGGAGCATAAGAAATAGTACAGAGGACATGAGAAGATGGAGAGGAGAAGGCAGTTAAGGGAAATCAGAGTGAGAGATGAACCATGAGAGACTATGGACTCTGAAAATAATCTGAGGGTTTTTAAGGGGTGGGGGTTAAGAGGCTGGGTAAGCCTGGTAGTGGGTACTATGGAGAGCACGTATTGCATGGAACACTGGGTGTGGTGCAAAAACAATGAATTATATTACACTGAAAAGAAATTAAATTTAAAAAAAAGGTTTCTTTGGCCATTTCTATGGATTTAGCATGCAGATCTCACACTCATTTTGAATTCATTTTTGTGTATGCTATGTGGTAAGGTTGTGAGTTCGATTCTTTTCTCCTCATATGGATATCCAACACATCCAGTATAATTTATGGAATAGTCTATATTTTCTCCATTGAATTACCTGATATCATTGTAAAAATTCATGTGTTTAGGCCTATTTCTGGGCATTCTATTGGTGCCAAGGTCTCAATGTCTACCTTTGTGCCATAACCATGCAGCATTGATTATGGGAACTTAATAGCAATTCTTGAATTTCAGTAGAGTGTGCATCCAAACTACATTGTGTGTGTGTGTGTGTGTGTGTGTGTGAGGAACTTCAAGATTCCTTTGAATTTGTGTATTTCTATGTAAATTTCAGAATGGAATTGTTAATTTCTTTAAAATTCCTGTTGAGATTGTCACTGGAATTGTATTGAAAACATAGAATGACATGGTAAAAGTGGAACATTTTTTTTAAATTTCATCATTTGTTAAAGTGTTTTAAAATCATAACTATCAATTGAATATTTATCAATAATTTTTACATAAATGTAAATAGCCTTGTGATAGTGATACACAGTAGTGACAGCACAGGATCAAGCATGTTTGAGGGACACACAACAAATTCCAGTAGTGTCAGGAAGATTTCCTAGATGAAAACACACCAAAAGGGGCACAAAAATTGAAAGGGAATCATCAGAATGAATATGCATGTGTTACCTTAGAGGATTCCTAGGAGAGGATTCATAACAAAGACCGAGGGTGAAAAAAAGTGTGCAGAAAATACAATCATTTCAATATGCTTGTGGCTATTGGCTCATCTCTTCATTCAATAATTATTATTGAGCTTCTACTGTGTGTCAGGTTATGAACTAGACACTGAGCTCCTAAAAGTCTAGTTTGTAAGACCTGAAAGAAGAAAGTTAGTGACAGGGAAGGCCAAGAAGAATCTCATATCTGTGATAGAGCTGAATGCCAAGTACCATAAAGAACACATTGGAAGGGTCTTCATGCCTTTTCATGGCCTGTAACTCATTTCTCTTGGCAATGAATAATACTCCATGGTATGATGTTGCAGTTTATCTATCCTCACCTACTGAAGAATGTCTTGGCTGCTTCAAGTTGTATGGACAATTGTGAATAAAGCTGCTCTTAAATATGTGGTTTTTTGTGGGCATAAATTTTCAACTCCTTTGGGCAAATGCCAAGGAGTGGGATTGCTAAATTGTTTTAGTTCTGTAAAAAGCTGAGCCTTTGGTTCAGTTGCCAGGGTCCTGGGATGGAGCCCTGCATCAGGACCCCTCCTCAGTGGGGATTCTGTTCCTACCTCTCCCTCCACCCTGCCACCCATGAAGCCCTGCTCCTGCTCACTCATGTGCATGCTCTCTCTCTCTCAAATAAATAAATAAATAAATAAATTCTTAAAAGAAATAAAACAGATTCTACTCTAAATATTTATTCATTTGTACAAATAATTTATATGAACTAAGGAATGTACTATCAGAAATTTAAATTAATTATTTTAGTTTTAGATTATTATTATTATTGTTCTTTTAACATTACAACTTCAGAACTACCAAAGAACATCCATCACTGTGTGGTGTGGCCTCTAAGTGCAATGTATTAAGAAAACTATCATTAAGATATTTCCCTTTATAATTCACTAATAATATATCATTGATTTATTTGCTTTGGCTCATTTTTTCTTTCATGAAGTTTCCCCTATCTATACCCTCTTAATACCCCATGAAATTAACTTAGTTCACAATTAATTTTTGTATGCAAGGATCAGTACTTTTTCAATGATCATTTGAATTCTGTAGTCCTATTGCATCCATGCATTTCCCTCATATCAGTGATGGCTTATAATCCCCATGATCTAGTTCCTGCCTTCTTCATTCACATCTTCCTCTTTTCTTTCTCAAAGTCAATTAGCCAATGAACTTATTCAAATTAAGAGTGTGAGTCCTTTGAAAATAATGATGAGCACCAAACCTTTCTAATTGCTTTTTTCATCTCTGAATTTCTCAGAGTGTAGATTAAGGGATTGACCATAGGAGCAATGATGGTGTAAAATAGAGCAAATATTTTGTCCTCAGGAAAAGTAGTAGGTGGTCTAAGGTAGATAAAGATTGCAGGCCCAAAAAATAAGATGACCACAGTGACATGAGACCAACAGGTAGAGAGGGCTTTGCGTCTTCCCTCAGCTGAGAGATTTCTTAAAGTGAACAATATTATCCCATAAGAAACAAACAAGACAATAAAGGTTACTAAGGAAATCATACCTGAAAAGGCAACCACAAGGACACCAGTGATGTAGGTATCAGTACAGGCCACCTTTAGCAAAGGAAAAACATCACAGAAGTAGTGATCGATTTCATTAGGACCACAGAAGGGCAAACCAATTGCAGTAGAAAACAGAGGTAAGGCATGGATGGCCCCACCAGCCCAAGCAGCTAAGACTAGGAGGTGGCATCTTTTCCTGTTCATGATAATCACATAGTGGAGAGGTTTACAGATGGCAGCATAGCGATCAAAGGCCATGGCAGTAAGAATGAAGATCTCAGTGCCTCCGAAAAAGTGCATGGTAAAGATCTGTAACATGCAATTACTATAGGAGATGGTTTTTCTTTGCACTAACAGGTCAGCAATTAACTTGGGTGTAACTGTAGAGGTATAGCAGATGTCCACAGAAGATAAGTGGATGAGGAAGTAGTACATGGGTTGGTGAAAAAGGGAACTGCATGGAATGGAGACAAGGATCAGAAGGTTTCCTGCCAACAGGGCAACATAACATAGTAAGAAGAGCACAAAGCAAAATATTTCTATGTTCTGGTCATATGAAAGTCCTAGAAGTATGAATTCTGAGATGTTTCTCTGGATTTTCATATATTTGGCTTTTGTGTAGGCTTCCATAAGGACTTGTATTTCTGAAAGTAAAAAGGATAATTCTAGGTGAATATTAACTGTAGCAATACTATATATAAAATTTATTAAAATGTATATTGTCATAATTAGTGTTAAGAATAATTTTATGGAAGTGAGCTGCTTATTCTAATTATGCTGTCTTTTGTAAATCTATCATGAAATATTTATAATGTCAATAATGAGAATAATTACATTTTTATCAATATTACTTAGTAATTATTTAAATATTTAAATACTATTTTGAAAATACATGTTATTGCTATTAATACTTTTTAATTATTATGACTATTAATACTTTTAATACTTTTATTAATGCTATTAATACTTTAATCCTATGAATACTTGATTAATACTCTAATAGATACTTTTGATAAAGAAATACTAATTACTTTATGAAGTCTAAAACAAGGAAAGTTTTTTCTCCCATATTTCCCAATTCTCATAACTTACATATAAAATCAACTTTCCTTCTTTTATTTATTTATTTTTTTACATTCTATTTATTTATTTGATAGAGATCACAAGTAGGCAGAGCAGCAGGCAGAGAGAAAGGGAGAAGCAGACTCCCTGCTGAGCAGAGAGCACAATGTGGAGCTGGATCCCAGGACCCTGGGACCATGACCTGAGCTGAAGGCAGAGGCTTTAAACCACTGAGCCACCCAGGCCCCTCAACTTTCTTTCTTTTTAAATGATCTCAGGAAATTGTCTTAATTTTCTGGGAATGAATCCTGAAGAAATGCACATTTGTTTGAACTACTGAATTGTAAGTTGTGTTGAGCATACTATACTTTCCTACCAGGTCAGTTATTGTCAATGGGTTGTGTTAAACTAATGGAATTGCTCTCACATTAAAAGGAAAGAACAGGAGAAAACAATATAGCAAAAGAGAGAATATCAATTAATGACTGAAATCTTGAAAAATATTCAAGTAACCCATTCATTTGCTGCACTTATATTTCATGAGTTAAATACTACTTCAAAAATATATGCTGCCATTGATGTTTGTGATAGCAATTGATAAAGGGAAGATAAAATTGTTGAATTGCCCACCTATTTTTGAATTATGCCCTTGTCATGGCTTTGTCAGAAAATTTCATATTGAGATACAGTCTAAAGATCAAATGCCAATAAAAGGGGATGATACTGAAAGTAACTTGAAGACACTCTTTCTGTTGAGTTAGAACTCAATGATATTTTTTGTAATAAGGAATAAATGAAAAATTAAGGAATTCACATCTTTGTGTCCAGTGTATATCTTAAGACATCATTTAATCAGTGTAAAATGTGTGTGGGATAAAAAGAAACCATCCAAGAGTTATTTTACCCACTAAAGAGGGACTATCTGATTCTAGTGGGTTTACAAAGGTAGCCTACTTTCTACGTTAGTCTGACTCTCAAGTGACAGACATATTTGGGCCCCCAGGTGTCTATTTAAAATACAAAATGTTACAATATGATTTAGCAACCACCATTTGTAGAAACTCCCAGATTTAATATCTATGTTATTGATATTCCTTAAAAGATTTTAGATGGCAAATAGGTGGCAGCTATAGCATTTTCAGAATACTCTGTACCGTAAGACATCAATTATCTTTTAAATTACTATTCAAAATTCTAACCTCATAAATAGAGAAATTTTCAATTTGTTCCTACTTTGCTTTCAGGGTCAAGGATCTCTGTTCTCCTTTATATAACAGAACAAAATAATTATGTCACAGAGTGTTCAGCAGGTAACTGTAACTAAGGAGTACTGAAAAGTTTTAGGGTGTGAAAATCATTGACCAATATCTGCTTATTGCAACGAATAGTAATCTTTGTTTATGAGGTAGAAACAACATTGATATTTCAGAGATACCTAAAACAAATTGATTTATAGACAACTTTTATCAAAGTAAACCGTGAATAATAAAAATGTGGAAATCACTTGACCAATTCAAATCTCTGATTCTACACAGAAGAGACATAGCAAGAGAATTTAAGTAATTTCTCAAGACTGAAAAGTAACACACTATAAATGTTAAAAGACAGAAATCCTGTTTCTTCCTCAGTCTGGGGCTATCATTCATGGGAGATCACTGAGAAGGATGTCAGGAAGGGCAGTATGGAAAAACTCTTTTGAGTCCTCTGAGCAGAAAAGAATACATGTATTCTAGGGTTTGCTGATTCTAAAACATTTGAAATAAATTGCCCTCAATTTTACAAAAATGCAAATTCCTCACCAGGATTCCTGCTTGTGTTCTAGATCATTATTGGAATTTTACCTCCAGTAGCACAAAACCCAGCTTGTATTCTGAGGAAAGTTATCCTATGATCAGTGCTGTTAGGAGAGGTAAAGGGAAGAGGGAGAAGTCAGTTGAGGAGATTTACTGTCATAAAACAATAAAGTGATACCGAGGACCCCTCTCATGGAAAAACTAAAGGCACAATTGATAAATAAAGAACTTGAGGTA
This sequence comes from Lontra canadensis, assembly GCF_010015895.1. NCBI lineage: Eukaryota > Metazoa > Chordata > Mammalia > Carnivora > Mustelidae > Lontra > Lontra canadensis. The sequence goes on from NW_022631170.1 coordinate 1,996,677, forward strand.
ACCGCTGAACAAGGGGTTGAAACAGCAGCAACACAGAAAGGGATAGAAATGTGGAGGCATTTCAAATCAACTGACCAGTGTGTTCCTTGAGTGAATGGATTCATCTCTTTACATTTCCTCCATCTCATTTCACAACTAAGATATCAATCCTAAATTCAGAATTTTAGTGAGGAATACATGAGCTAATATGAAATACCCAGTGACATGTGTGGTTCAAAACTGTCATTTTTCTTTTACAGTCTTTCTTCTCTGAGTGACTTCTTTAGGACCACAGATTGTCATGCACACACACACAGAATCAAGGGAAAAATAAAGAAAATTTTAAAAAGAGCATACATAATATGGGTTTACCAAGTATGATCATGATAAACTCTAATTTAAACAATCTATTAATGAAATTCTGTTAATATTATAATCCATTGGTTATCTTAACTTGTTTCTTAATGCTAATCACTATTCTAATTTTTTTCTCTACAAAAAGGTATGCAAATGCTTACTTTGATATCATTGAATACAAATTATGTGTACCTTTGGATTTTGCTGTTTATGAATGAATAGAACCTGTCATATTTAGATAAAAGTATCTACTACACATTCAAACTTTCCCTTAGTGTAACAGAATGTAAGGTGCTATAAACTTACTATGGTTGACTCATGAAACTACTCTATGTTCGGAAGACAGATGTTTTGAAATATAAGAAATTAAGAAATATAAGAAATTCTGTTATAGTACATTCAAGCATAAACTTGTCTGTTTCTTAATCAGAATATGGAAGGCAGCCTTTATTCAAGAGTTGGGGAAACAATGAAATTCACTGCCTATTTGAAGATGGCTTATCTAACTACTCTTTTGCTCCACAAAAGGCAGAATTTTGCTTATAGCTAATGTGTCATGAAAATTCAAGTGTGCTGAAACATTTTTATAGTAATCAAATTGTCATATGCTTCAAGAGAGGCTATATGCTTTAGAATGAAATTGTATAGAAGTTAAATAAAGAGCACGCAGTTATTCTAGCACATGTATGGTGGGACCCTTCACAAAGCAAGGTGACAAAGGTAATTGACTAACCATAAGATCCTAGTGACTGTCTGGTTAGATTTGGGGCTGCATCAGGAAGCATTTCATTCTCAGATACCTACTCTGCCCGTTTATCCCTAATACCAAAACCTGGAATCAACTGCAGAGAGTTACAAACCTGGAATTCAAACACACCCACATGAATTCTCTGCAAATATTTTGAAAATTTCAACAAATCTTAAACCTTCTACAATTTACAAGAGAAGTGTACTTCCAATATTCACTAAGACTCTTTGAAGCAAGAAGTAGATCTTCATCCCTCAGGGAAGCAGCCTGGGAGTTTCAAAAGTTGATTTAGCTACTTAATGATAGCTCAAGAAGAAAATAAGCAAAATGGGTTATATATTTTCCTGCAAAACTAACACGAGTATATAGGTCCTAGGAATCATCCCTTTATTTTAGGCTTATTCCTGAAGATAATTTGGTTCAGAGGAACAGAATACAAACATGTGGCAATGTGAGAATTAATAGGTTTTTGAAATCTTTATGTAATTATATTCCCAAAGGCATTTCTAGACAGGTCTTGGACCAAGTGTTGCAAAGGTATCATCACATTAATGTGCTTCATGCTCTTGGGTATAAATGTTCCACAGATGCTTATATGGGGACAAAAAATTAGCCCCTTTTCCCTGAAGGCCCCCAAAGCTATAGTGTGGCTGCCATGTGCTCTTCCAGTGTTCTGAAGGATAGAAGGGAAATTGTAGTAATAATAGTATCAGGTTTGTTTTCAGGAAATCAGTAATGAGGTAGGACAAGGAGCACCAAAGACAGCCACCGACAGTCCTTTTTGTTTTTGTTGTTCTTTTTTGAAATTATAAAGATTTTTGGTGTTAGGGTAGGTAGATAAATGAAATCAGTGATTTGTGGTATTATAATTTATATGATGTTAACATTGATGCATGAGATGTTGGAAAATGGTAGGGAAAAAAAAGAAAAGGAAAGGAAAAGAAAAGAAAAAAGAAAGAAAGAAACAACTCTTTTCCATAATTTGGGAGGGAGGAAATGCAAAAATAATGTGGAAAGATCAGAGGAAAGAAGCCAAGTACAGCAAAACCTTTACTGTGTTTCCCATTTGGTTCCTTCTCTGCTCACTGGCTAGTCACAGGTGGTTTAGACTCAGCCTCGTCTGCCTGCACCGAAGCCGGTCAGTCTCTCTCTCCCACATGCCAGCCCATGCATGTGATGCTTTCACATGCAAGAAGGGTCAGGATATCAAATTTTATAATATTTAATCTGTTTCAGATCAATCTACTTAGCCAAAGGATAGCAAAAATTTGCTGGGAAATTGTTGGTTGGACTAAGCTCATTATATTACTTATTGTTCATGATAATGCATATTTTGACACACATATTATTAGCTTTACTATGTAGATAAAAACACAGAAGGTTCAAAAGTTTGAATAACTAGTTCAGGTAGCCAGTAAGCACTTGAAGCAAGAAAATGCTTTATTCTTGTTTCCTGCTCCCTTTGGAACTTTAAATGTTTAATAACCCTGAGGAAATGAGGGATTCTAGCACTTCATCTTAAAGGACATGTTAACCCAGTGATTTAGAGCTTTTCTACACCAGCATTGTGTCCAGTGTTGACCAAGCTGTGCTCCAGAGCTAGTCTGCACAGATCCACCTCAAGAGACTGCTGGTCATATCTCTAACCTTCTCCTGTGCACACATGTGGAAAACACTTAGAGAAGAATAACAGTTAGTTGACATCCTCAACTGTTTAGTTCATCCTTTTCTGTACACTAGTTCTGTTTCATAATTATAATTTTAGTGAAGTAAAAAACATCATTTTTATAGACACATTTTTTAGATATATTTATTTATTTTAGAAGGAGAGAGAGAGAGATAATTGTCGTATTGGAAGGGCAGAAGGAGAGGGCAAGAAATTCTCTAACTCGCTGCACCCCGAGTGCTGAGTCTAGCAAGGGTGCTCTACCTCAGGACACTGAGGTCACCACCTGAGCCCAAACCTGCATTCCGATGCTTAACCAACTTCACCACCACCAAGGCACCACTCTTTGGGACACTTTCGTTCCACGTGTTTAGAAAATTTTTCTTTTAACCCAATGTCATGAAGATCTTCTCCTATGTTTTACACCAACATTTTTTTTTAACTTTTACATTCCACAGATAGCTCTAAGTCCATTTTAAATTAATCTCTACTGTTGTGATATATAGATAAAAGTTTGATTTGCTTTCTTTGTTCTGTTTGCTTTGTGCAGCAATGATGCCCAATATTTCCACCTTCATTTTTTGTAAAAACAATTTTTTCACCATCAGTTGACTATAGACTTTGCTGAGATTAGTTGACCATATATGTGTGGATCTACTACTGGGCTCTCTATTCTGCTTTGTTGGTCTTCTCAGGTATCTTTATGAAAATACCACATCATTTTGAACACAGCAGTTTGGTAACATAGCTGGATTTCAGATCATGTAAGTTCTTCAAATTCTTTCTTCTAATGCTGTGGGACCTAATTTAGGACGCTTGTATTACCTTATGAGTTTTAAAGATGTTTGGAAAAGTTCAATACATTCCTGTAATTATGCTTGAGAAAGTGTGAATCTGGAAATGCCTCTGGGGAGAAGTCACCTCTTAATAATGTTGAGACATCTGTCCACAAACAGTATTTCTTCTACTTATTAAGGTGTTTATATTCTCTCAACAAATGCTTTACTCTCAGAGTACATGTTTTCCTTATATCTTCCTACATTTCTTCTTAATTATTTTATAATTTTAAGACATTACAAGTGGATTTTTTATTTATCTTTTTATTTATTTATTTTTAAAATTTCTTCTCAGTGCTCCAGAATTCATTGTTTATGCACCACACCCTATGCTCCATGCAATACATGCCCTCCACAACCCACCACCAAGCTCATACAACCAACCACTCCCCGCCACTCCAAAACCCTCAGATTTTTTTTCAGAGTCCACAGTCTCTCATGGTTCATCTCCCCCTCCAATTTTCCTCAACTCCCTTCTCCTCTCCATCTCCCCATGTTCTCTGTGTTATTTCTTATGCTCCACAAATAAGCAAAATCACATGATAATTGACTCTCTGTGCTTGACTTATTTCACTCATTATAATCTCTTCCAGTACCGTCCATGTTGATACAAAAGTTGGGTATTCATCCTTTCTGATGGAGGCATAATACTCCAAAGTATGTATGTATCACATCTTCCTCATCCGTTCATCCGTTGAAGGGCTTCTTGGTTCATTCCACAGTTTAGCTACTGTGGCCATTGGTACTATGAACATGGGGGTAACATTGGGGTATAGTTGGCCTTTCTTTGAACTACAACTGTATCTTTTTTTTTTTTTAATATTTTATTTATATACGTGACAGAGATCACAAGTAGGCAGAAAGGCAGGCAGAGAGAGAGAGAGAAGCAGGCTCCCCACAGAGTAGAGAGCCCAATGCAGGGCTCATACCAGGACCCCGGGATCATGACTGGAGCAAAAGGCAAAGGCTTTAAATCATTAAGCCACCCATGCGCCCCACTACATCTGGATCTTTGGGGTAAATACCCAGTAGTACAATTGCAGGGTCATAGGGAAGCTCTATTTTTAATTACTTGAGGAATCTCCACACTGTTCTCCAAAGTGGCTGCACCAACTTGCATTCCCATCAACAGTGTATGAGGGTTCCCCTTTCTCCACATCCTCTCCAACACATGTTGTTTCCTGTCTTGCTGATTTTGGCCATCCTAACTGGTGTAAGTTGGTATCTCAAGGTGGTTTTAATTTGAATCTCCCTGATGGCTAGTGATAATGAACATTTTTTCATGTGTCTGATAGCCATTTGTATGTCTTCATTGGAGAAGTGTCTGATCATGTCTTCTGCCCATTTTTTGACATGATTGTCTGTTTTGTGTGTGTTGAGTTTGAGGAGTTCTTTATAGATCCTGAATATCATCCCTTTGTCTGCATTGTTGTTTGTGAATATCTTCTCCCATTCCGTGGGTTGCCTCTTTGTTTTGTTGACTGTTTCCTTTGCTGTGCAAAAAATCTTTTGATCTTGATGAAGTCCCCAAAATTCATTTTCATTTTTCTTTCTTTTGCCTTTGGAGACATATCTTGCAAGAAGTTGCTGTGGCAGATATCAAAGAGGTTACTGCCTATGTTCTCCTCTAGGATTCTGATGGATTCCTGCCTCACGTTGAGGTCTTTCATCCATTTTAAGTTGATCTTTGTGTATGGTGTAAGAGAATGGTCGAGTTTCATTCTTCAACACATAGCTGTCCAAATTTCCCAGCACCATTTATTGAAGAGACTGTCTTTTTCCACTGGATATTTTTTCCTGCTTTGTCGAAGATTATTTGACCATAGATTTGAGGGTCCATATCTGGGCTCTCTACTCTGTTCCACTGGTCTATGTGTCTGTTTTTATGCTAGTACCATGCTGTCTTGGTGATCACCGCTTTGTAGTAAAGCTTGCAATCAGGCAATGTGATACCCCCAGTTTTGTTTTCCTTTTTCAACATTTCCTTAGCAATCCGGGGTCTCTTTGGATTCCATATAAATTTTAGGATTGTTTGCTCCAGCTCTTTCAAAAATGCTGGTGGAATTTTGATCGGAATGACATTGAAAGTATAGATTGCTCTAGGCAGTATAGACATTTTAACAATGCTTATTTTTCTGATCCATGAGCATGGAATGGTCTTCCATCTTTTTGTGTCTTCTTCGATTTTTTGCATGGGTGTTCTGTAGTTCCTCGAGTACAGGTCCTTTACCTCTTTGGTTAGGTTTATTCCCAGGTATCTTATGGTTCCTGGTGCTATAGTCAATGGAATCGATTCTCTAATTTCCCTTGCTATATTTTCATTGTTAGTGTATAAGAAAGCAACTGATTTCTGTACATTGATTTTGTATCCTGCCACGTTACTGAATTGCTGAATGAGTTCTAGTAGTTTGGGGGTGGAGTCTTTTGGGTTTTCCTTATAAAGTATCATGTCATCTGCGAAGAGAGAGAGTTTGACTTCTTCACGGTCAATTTGAATACCTTTTATTTCTCTTTGTTGTCTGATTGCTGTTGGTAGGACTTCTAATACTATGTAAAACAAGAGTGGTGAGAGTGGGCATCCTTGTCTTGTTCCTGATCTCAAAGGGAAGGCTGCCAGTTTTTTCCCATTGAGGATGATATTCACTGTGGGTTTTTCATAGATAGATTTTATGAGGTTGAGGGATATTCCCTCTATCCCTATACTTCAAAACATTAAAATCAGGAACCGATGCTGGATGTTGTCAAATGCTTTTTCTGCATCAATTGAGAGGACCATGTGATTCTTCTCTCTTCTCTTATTGATTTGTTCTATCACATTGATTTGCGAATGTTGAACCACCCTTGCATCCCAGGGATAAATCCCACCTGGTCATGGTGGATAATCTTTTTAATGTACTGTTGGATCCTATTAGCTAGGATCTTGTTGAGAATCTTAGCATCCATATTCATCATAATCTTAGCATCCATATTCATCCATAGTCATCATCATTGGTCGGAATTCTCCTTCTTGGTGGGGTCTTTGCCTGGTTTGGGGATTAGGGTCATGCTGACTTCATTAAAAGAGTTTGTAAGTATTCCTTCTGCTTCAATTTTTTGAAACCGCTTCAGGAGAATAGGTGTTATTTCTTCTTTGAATGTTTGGTAGAATTCCCCAGGGAATCCGTCAGGTCCTGGGCTCTTGTTTTTTTTGTTTTTGTTTTTGTTTTTTTTTTTTGTTTGTTTGTTTGTTTTTTTTTGGGGAGGTTTTTTGTTTTGTTTTGTTTTGTTTTGTTTTTATAAACTTATAATAAATATTTTATCCCCAGGGGTACAGGTCTGTGAATTGCCAGGTTTACACACTTCACAGCACTCATTTGATCACTGCTTCAATCTCATTTCTAGATATCAGTCTATTCAGGTTGTCAATTTCTTCCTGCTTCAATTTTGGAAGTTTATAGTTTTCCAGGAATGCATCCATTTCATCTAGGTTGCTTAACTTATTGGCATATAACTGTTGATAATAACTTCTGATGATTGTTTCTATTTCCTTGATGTTAGTTGTGATCGCTCCCTTTTCATTCATAATTTTATTGATTTGGGCCTTCTCTCTTTTCTTTTGGATTAGTTTGGCCAATGCTTTATCAATCATATTGATTCCTTCAAGAAACCAGCTTCTAGTTTCATTGATGCGTTCTACTGTATATCTAGTTTATACCTCATCGATCTCTGCTCTAATCTTATTTCCCTTCTTATGTGTGGAGTTGGCTTAATTTGTCATTGATTCTCCATTTCTTTAAGGTGTAAAGACATCTGGTGTATTCTGGAGTTTTCAACTTTTTTTGAGGGAGGCTTAGGTGGCTATGTATTTCCCCCCTAGGACCGCCTTTGCTGTATTCCATAGGTTCTGGACCAAAGTGTCTTCATTCTCATTTGGTTTCCATGAATTGTTTAAGATCTTCTTTGATTTCCTGGTGGATCCAAGCATTCTTAAGCAAGGTGGCCTTTAGCTTCCAGGTGTTTGAATTCCTTCCAAACGTTTTCTTGTGGTTGAGCTCCAGTTTCAAAGCATTGTGATCTGAGAATATGCAGGGAATAATCTCAATCTTTTGGTATCAGTTGAGCCCTGATTTATGACCTAGTATGTGGTCTATTCTGGAGAAGGTTCCATGTGCACTTGAGAAGAATGAGTATTCTCTTGTTTGAGGGCAGAATGTTCTGTATATATCTATAAGGTCCATCTCATCCAATGTGTCATTCAATGCTCTTGTTTCTTTATTGATGTTCTGCTTGGATGATCTGTCTGTTACTGAGAGTGTTGTGTTAAGGTCTCCTACCAATTATGTATTCATATCAATATGACTCTTTATCTTGATTAACAGTTTTCTTATGTAATTGACTGCTCCCATATTGGGGGCATAAATATTTACAATTGTGAGATCTTCCTGGTGGATAGACCCTTTAAGAATTATGTAGTGTCCCATATCTCTGACTACAGTTTTAGTTTAAAATCTAATTTATCTGATATGGGAATCGCTACCCCAGCCTTCTTTTGAGGTCCAGTGTCATGAAAGATGCTTCTCCATCCCTTCACTTTCAGTCTGCATGTATCCTTAGGTTCAAAATAGGTTCTTGTAGACAACATATGGATGAGTCCTGTCATTTTATTCAATCTGCAACCCCATCCCATTTCTTGGGCTCATTAAGGCCATTCACGTTGAGAGTGATTATTGAGAGATACATTTTTATTGATGTAGTGTTACCTGTGAAGTCCTTTTTCTATAGATTGTCTCCATACATTTCTGTTCAATGATATTCTTGGGATTTTTCCTTTTTTATAGAACCCCCCTTAATATTTCTTGTAGTGCAGGCTTGGTGGTCACATACTCTTTTAAACCTTTCCAGTCTTGGAAGCTCTTTATCTCTCCATCCATTTTGAATGTCAGTTTTGCTGGATAAAGTATTCTTGGCTGCATGTTCTTCTCATTTGGTGCCCTGAATACATCTTGCCAGCCCTTTCTGGCTTGCCATGTTTCTGTGGACAGGTCTGATGTTATTGTGATGGGCTTCCCTCTGTACATAAGGAATCTCTTCCCCCTGGCTGCTTTCAAGAGCTCCTGTCTAAAATTATGATTCATCATTTTCACAATCAGATGTCTTGAGGTCTTTCTAGATTCTACTATCTTGGGGGGGAGAACTTTCTGCCTCTAGGACACGAACGCTGGTTCCATTTACCAGATTGGGAAAATTTTCATGGGGAATTTGTTCAACTATATCCTCTAGTCTTCTTCCTTTCTCCTCCCTCCCAGGGATTCCAATAATTCTTGATGTTGGAACATTTCATGGCATCATTTATTTCCCTAATTCTGTTTTCATGGCTTCTAAGCTGTTTGTTCCAGTCTTCCTCCTGATCTTTTTCTCTATTGGTTTGTTCTCTAGATCACTAATTCTATCTTCTGCTTCAGTTACCCTAGCTGTTAGAGAATTTAGATTAGATTGGAAATCAATGAGAGCATTGTTAACATCATCCCTTGTGGCTTTCATTCCTGCCCTAATCAATTTCATTTTGTTATTAAACGCTTTCTCCAACCTAGCCATTGCCTGGATAATTATTAGCCTGAATTCCCTTTCCAACATACTGTTTATGTCCATACCCAATAGCTCTGATGGAGAGGGCACAGTCTCTGAATTTTTCCTCTGTTGGGCATTCCTCCTCCTAGTCATTTTGGTGAGAGATGGTTGAGGGGAGGTGTAGCTGAATGTATCAGTCATGGCGCAGGCAAGGTGCACTCTGGAACACTTCTGTCCACGGGCATCTTCTGGCCCTGTAGAGATCCAGAAGTGTATAATTCTAATCTCAGGCTGATTTTATGGGTGATCAGAGTTCTTTGGTAAATAATCAGCTCACTTTAGGGGACCGGTTGAAACAGCGCCACCTACTTCTCCACAATCTTGTCACCTCTCCCCACAGGGCCCTCAGATAGTCCCAGGTGAATGAAGAGAAGACCCTAAGAGCAGCAATTCAAATTGTGCAAATGACTTTCGGTACTAGACCCAAATATCTGGGTGCCAGTGTCTACAATGAATTTTTAAAATCCAATTTCTATTTGTTAGTTACTAGTACAAACTATGAAATTGAACTATGTATATATTGATCTTATATCTTGAAATTATGCTAGACTCACATTACAAAGTAAGAGAACTAAAATTGTCTGTACTCACATTCAAATGATGTGTGTGTGTGTGTGTGTCTGTGTGCAAGTCTGCTAATGTAATAGTGTTATATACACTTGCATCCAACGTAGTATTAAAGCAATTATAATTATTATGTTTATATAAAAAAGAGATTACTAGCTCAGTGCTGTTAAGTATAGCAATATAGGGCATGGATAAGAATCTGGAGGAAAATCATTAACTATTATAATCTGAAATAATCTTGGTTCTGCCCTTAATTAACATCTTGATCTTGGAAGGATCCTTAAGTTCTCTATGTTTCTATTACATTATGTATAAACTAAGTATAAAATCAATAGCAAGAATTATCTTACAGGTGTGTGGTGGGGATTAAATCAGCAAATGTCTGCAAAAATACAGAACCACTAAATATTCAATTTAGTAAATATAGTTATTGTTATCATTACCATCAACCTAAGTCTCTAAAAATGTCTCTAAGTCATCTTAAAATGGATGGAATAATACCAACCACACAGGATGTTATCAGTATTCAATGGGATCCTGTGTAGGGAACACTTGCTACTATGCTGTGAATATATCAGTTATTGAAGTGTGTGTATATATATACATATATATATATATATATATATATATAAAATTCTATATTGTATATATGACATATGCATAATATATATATGCATACACACATACATAGTTATATACATTACAATACTATTTTTATGGACCCTACAGAAAGTATGACTCATAAGAGAATATTTTGAACAACTCTATGCTAGATTTAAAAAGACTGATAATGCCAGGTTTTGGTGATGTTGTAGGGAAACAGAAACTCTCACACATTGCTGGTGGAAATATAACATAGCACTACCACTTTGGCAACACTTGACAATTTCTTGATATGTTAAAATACATGTAACATGGGGCACATGGGTGGCTCTGTTGGTTAAGCATCTGCCTTTGGCTCAGGTCTGACTCCTGGGATCAAGCCCTGCATCGGGCTCCCGCTCTGTGGGAAGCCTACTTCTCCCTCTACCACTCTTCCTGCTTGTGTCCCTCTCTTGCTCTGTCTCTCTCTGTCAAATAAATAAATAAAATCTTTTGGAAAAATTAAAATAAAATACACTTGATGTATAAGTCAGCAATTCAACTCTTAGGTATCAGTCGAAGAGAAATAATAATCTATGTCCACAAGAAGGATTGTACATGAATGTTCACATTTCATCATTCACTAGGGCCATTAACTGGACAAAATTCCAATGCCCATTGGCTAGAATAAGTATACAAAATATGGTAGAGCCATACAGTGGCACACTATTCTTACTACAGAGGAATAAACTGTCAATAATACAATGTGATAAACCTCTAAAACGGTACAGTAAGAGAAAAAGATAATATTTTCTTTTGGAAATTGTGAAGTATGTGGCTTCACAAATGAATCAAGAGATAAACTGGGGTGTCCTTGAGATTCCATAATCTCTGACCAAAGCTTATGGATTCATTATGTCCCAGCAGTACCTGTCAGTGTGATAAAAATTGGATCATCAGTTCCATCCTGAACCAAAGAGTGACAATTCTCACAGCATATGTAGTTATCACTCACCTCAGCTGAGTTTACAGCCCATTTTTAAACTTATTCCTTCTAGTTCTTCTTCCCTTAGCAGCTTTCCAGTCTCTTTGGAGATGGTTTTCTGTTTTCCGTCTTTGCTACCTTATCATGTGGGAACACGTGTCTGTTATGTCACTCCTTCCCACCCACAAAACTGGCATTCACATGTTTCTCTGAACTATAAATGGTATACTTATAAAATGTGAGTCCTCAGGCCTGAAGAAAAAAGGAAAAAGCTTTCCAACAGACAATTCTGACTCCATTGCTCACACCTCAGAAACTGTGGGTAATGACCCTGTGCTTTTGGAATAATCGAACATTGTGTAAGAACTTTTTTGTATGTAAAGTTCATCATAAGTTGACCAGAGCACACTTTTTTGATCTCAGAATTCACAGTGATGGATGGGACTCAATATCTCTATGACAGGTCAAACATGGCATAGATTCCGAACCTGTCATATTTTAATTGTGAGGTTTGGACCAATTGGCTTCAACTCCATGAGCCTTTTTGAATTAATTAATCTGCACATTTTGGATAAGCAGATGACTCAAAGGATTTTTTTTTTTTTAACAACTCACCCATTAGAAAGGCCAAAATATGGGACACTATCACCAAGAGATGCTGGTGAGGATATGGAATAACAGGAATTCTCATTTATTGATGATGGGAAAGCAAATCGGTGCGGTCATTTGGGAAGACACTTTGTCAGCTTTTACAGAACTAAAACAATTTAGCAATCCCACTCCTTGATTTTTACACAAAGGAGTTGAACATCTATGTCCATTAAAAAAAAAAAAAAAAAACCTGCACATGCATGTTTAACAGCATCTTTATTCCCAATAGGCCATACAACTGGAAGCAGCCAAGACGTCCTTCAGTAGGTGAGGCTAGATAAACTGCAACATCAGACAGTGGCGTATTATTCATTGCCAAGAGAAATGAGCTCCAGGCCATGAAAAGGTATGAAAACCCTTCCAATGTGTTCCCCATGGTACTTGGCACTCAGCTCCATCACAGATATGAAACACTTCTTGATCTTCCCAGTCACTAACTTTCTCGTTTCATGCCTTACTAACTTGACTTTTAAGAGCTCAGTGTCTGGCTTATAACCGGACACACAGTAGAAGCTCAATAATAATTATTGAATGAATAGATGAGCCAGTAGCCACAACATATTGAAACGATTAGATTTTTCTTTTTCACACCCTGGCTTTTGTTATGCATCCTCTCCTAGGAATCCTCTCAGAAAAACACGTGCTTATTCACTCTGATGATTCCCCTTCAATTTTTGTGCCCCCTTCTGATATGCTTTCATGTAGGAAATTTTCCTGACCCCCTGGTCTTTGTCGTGTGTCCCTCAAACAGGCTTTCATTGCTCCCTGTGCTGCCACCACCTGCCCATTTATAACATGGTCTTATCATTTTCTGTTCCCCTCTCGGTGTCTCAGTAGATCTGAAACTCTCTGAAGGCAAGACCCTAGTTCCTCTGTACTCACCTCTGAAGACCAGCAACCATCAATGTGTCTGATACATTTGTTGGGCTCAAGAAATTTCTATTGGTGAATGAATGAGAGATGTATTATCAAATATAAATGAATGGAATATATTTACCCTGAAGTTGTTTTGTGTGCAGATGGCAGCACATATTTTTTAAAACAACAATTCATAATGAAATGTTACCTAGAAGTAAATCATTAACAGAAAAATGACATGAACAGCTCAAATTCAATATGATGATGACATCTTGCTGAGAGCAGGGAGAGTATCAAGGTAAGCTATTTTCTCCAACACTGAGGATCCCAGTTTCAATTCTTTTCTTATTACACAGTTTACGTAGGAGTTTATAAAACTGTACTGTCTGAAAGAAATTTAGCTAGAATTGGCAGAGCCTAGATCAGTGAAAGGAAGGAAATAAGTGCCTGGTCTCTGGTACTATTGCTTTTCTCTACATTTTCTTGACTACAACTCTCTTCCTTTATAACATTATTCACTCAATCAATATCTTTATGCCCCAGACGTTACGGTGCCTTGTAGAAAATATTTTGAACAGGTAGCCAAGTACTCTATGGAGTGTGACTTTATTTTATAAATAGAAATTCCTCTTAAATAATAGGATGTTCATTTATTTGAGTCATCATATTTTTCTGAACGTTTAGCAGCCTAAGATGGGTGACATGAGCATTACAAAATGACACTTCAGGCTACAAGGAAATTTGAAAACTTCGGACGGAGAGCCTTTGTTACCCCTCAGAGGTTAAATGGCTCTTTGCTTTTATAATCCTATTGTCCTTTAATACCATAATTTTATAGGCAACATGTTACATCAACCTTGATGTATAAGGCTGATGTATAATTATAGATAGTGAACGTGTGTGTGTGTGTGTGTGTGCGTGAGAGAGAGAGAGAGAGAGAGAGAGATAATGTAGCATAGTCTGTGACTAGGCTTTTTCTTTCTTCCACACTCTCCTTTTCCACTCAGTGCAGAATCTGTCATTCCCAGCAGCTCATTATATTCTTTATACAGTAAGTATTCCTTGCTAAGTCCATCCAAAATGTCCTTTTGACCTTTGTTTTCATTGCATCGATGTTGAGCGTCAGGCATATTTATTTCTCACTTGAAATAACTTTTTTTTAAAGATTTTATTTATTTGACAGAGAAAGAGACAGTGAGAGAGGGAACACAGGTAGGGGGAGTGGGGGAGGGAGAAGCAGGCCTCCCACGGAGCAGGAAGCCCAATGTGGGGCTTGATCCCAGGACCCTGGGATCATGACCTGAGCTGAAGGCAGACACTTAATGACTGAGCCGCCCAGGTGCCCCTGAAATAACTTTTCTACTACACAATTTCATAATAGCATTTTTCATCTGGTCATTTCTCAGAGTATAGATTAAGGGGTTTAACATTGGTGTTATCATAGTGTAGAACACTGCGACTGCTTTATCGATAGATAAAGTAGCTGCAGGTCTCATGTACACAAATACACAGGCCACAAAGAACATGACAACCACCGTGATATGGGAGACACAGGTGGAGAGGGCTCTGCGCCTTGCCTCCAAGCTGTTGTTCTTTAGGGAGCACAGAATGACTACATAGGAGACCGTCGAGAGGAGAAAGTTTAACAGACAGATGAAACCACTGTTGGCAGCAACCAAGAGCCCTAGAGTGTGTGTATCAGTGCAGGCAAGATTGAGCAAAGGGTTCAGATCACACATAAAGTGATCCATGATATTAGGGCCACAGAAGGGTAAAGGGATGATAAAGAGGATCTGTATGGCTCCATGAAGAAAGCCTCCCACCCACACCACTCCCATTAACAGGCCACACACACGCCGATTCATGATGGTCGTGTAGTGCAATGCCTTCGAAATGGTCACATAGCGATCATAGGCCATCAGAGTAAGTAGGATGACATCAGCACTTCCAATGAAATGTTCCCCAAAGACTTGGGTTATACATGCATTGAATGTGGTGGTCTTCTTTTCACAGAGTGAATCTATGATCAGTTTAGGGGTATTAACAGAAGAATAACAGGCATCAATGAAGGACAGATCGGCAAGGACAAAGTACATGGGGGACCTGATAATGGGCTGGCAGTGATAGTGACCACAGTAAGCACATTTCCCACCAGAGAGATGATGTAGGTGACCAGAAAGACAACAAATATGACTTTGTGCATCTTTGGATTCTCTGTGAGCCCCAGTAGAACAAACTCTGTCACATTGTTCTTATTCTCCATTATGTCATCTTATGATTAATAGCATTACCTGAAAAAAAAAAAAGAAACTTTTGTTTAATGTGACATTGAATTTATTAAGCTTCTTAATCTAGTAAATAAAAAAAAATACCTAGATTTTAGTGAGTTGTGGAATCTCATGACGTTTTTTGAGACAGAAAATAAGTTTTACTGATTACTAAAATTATCTCCTTGATGAAGTTTCTGTTGAGTGTGGCCAAGGGGCACTTTGTAAACAGAGAAGCAAGAGGTCATCTGTGTACACGTCATCATCTGAGGTGACTAACCCTAACATGAAGTAGTGGATCCTACACATAATGGCAGGTAAGTATGAAAAGGGAGGGTAGTTTCTGATGTAAAAGCTATGAATGCAAGGTTAAGGAATTTTCCCTTTTTTTTTTTAGGAACAGGGGAATGATGGCAGAAATTGAGACTATCGATGGAAAACTGAAGAAGAATATGAGGAAGCAGGAATAAGAGTCTACTTGTGCCTTGGATGAAGTGGGGTGAGGTTTAGGCAGGGCACAAAAGCCAGAGAAAGAAACCCCAGTTAGGCTGTTCTTTATAATACTTAGCAGAAGACTTACAGGGCATCGGTGGGGGCTCTGTAAAGAACATATATGAAAGTGACCATAAATAATCATAATGCATTTGTCTAAATACAATAATGTTATTATATATCGATGTAGATATAGATATAGATAGATATAGATATATAGATATAGATAGATATAGATATGTATGTATTATGTATTATGTATCTATTGCTATATTTATGGCATAGTAGCAAGTGCTCTGTGCACAGGATCCCATGAAATACCGATAATATCCTTTGTGGCTGGCATTATTCCATGCATTGTGAGATGAGAAAACAGTGTCAGAGACTTAGGTTAAAGGTAATAATAATGATAACTATATTTATTAAATTGAATATTTAGTGGCTCTGAATGTGTTTGCAGACATTTGCTGATTTAATCCCCACCACAAACCTGTAAGATAATTCCTGCTATTGTTTTTATACTTATTTTATACATTATGCAATAGAAAGACAGAGCAGTTAAAGATCCTGGCAAGATCAATATGCTAATTAAGGGCAGAACGAAGATTCCTTCAGGTTATAATAGTTAATGATTTTCCTTGAAGTTCTTACCCTTGCTCTATATTGTTACAATTTACAACACTGAACTAGTGATCTCTTTTTTACATAACTATAATAATTAAAATTGTTTTATTACTACTTTGGAGGCAAGTGTGTATAACACTACTACATTAGAACTTTTGTGTAGGTAATCATTTGACCGTGAGTACAGACAATTTTAGTTCTCCTACTTTGTAATGTGAGTTTAGCATAATTTCAAGACAAAACATCAATATATACACAGTTCAACTTCATAGTTTGTACTAGTAACTAACAGAAATTGAATTTAAAAATCCATTTGTAATGTCTTAAAATTTTAAAATAATTAAGAATAAATGTAGTTTATGGAGAGGGTGGTTGGGTTATGGACATTGGGGAGCGTATGTGTTATGGTGAGTGTTGTGAAAGTGTAAGCCTGACGATTCACAGACTGGTACTCCTGGGAATAATAGTACATTATGTTAATAAAAATACTTAAAAAAAAAGAATAAATATAGAGAGATAAAAGGAAAATGTACTCTGAAAGCAAAACGTTTCTTAAGAGAATATAAACACCTTAAATAGAGAAGAAATACTGTTTGTGACAGATGTCTCAACATTATTAAGAAGTGATTTCTCCCCAAAGGCATTTCCAGATTCACACCTTCTCAAGCATAATTATAGGAACATATTCAAACCTTTTCCAAACAGCTTTAAAACTCATATGGAAATATGAGGGCCCTAAATTAGGTGCCACAACATTAAAAGAGAAAAAATTTGGAGAACTTACATGATCTGATTTCCAGTGATGTTACCAAACTGCTGTGTTCAAAATGATGTGGTATTTTCAGAAAGATACCTGAGAAAACCAACAAAGCAGACTAGAGAGCCCAGTAGTAGACCCACACATATATGGTCCACTAATCTCAGCAAAAGTCTACAGTCAATTCAGTGGTGAAAAAAATATCTTTTGCAAAAAATGAGGGTAGGAATATTGAACATCTTTACTGCACAAAACAAAACAAAACAAAAAAAGCAGAGAAAACTTTAATCTATATATCACAACTATATAGATTTATTTAAAATGGACTTAGAGCTATACGGACTTACAGCTACATATTTCATATGTGTGAGTGTGTGTGTGTGTGTGTGTGTATGAAATGTAAAAGTTAAAAAATGTTGGTGTAAAACATAAGATCTTCATGACCTTGGATTACAAGAAAAATTTTCTAAACACGTGGAACGAGGGTGTCCCAAAGAGGAGCCCCTTGGTGGTGGTGAAGTTGGTTGAGCATCGGAATCCAGGTTTGGACTCAATCCCGGTGACCTCAGGTTCCTGAGATAGAGCACCCTTGCTGGACTCAGCACTCAGGGTGAAGTCAGCAAATTTCTTTCCTTCTCCTTCTACCCTTCCACCATGCTCATTATCTCTCTCTCCTTCTTAAATAAATACATATATCTAAAAAAACAAAGTGTCCATAAAAAATTATGATTTGCACTTCACCATAATTACAACTATGCAGCAGAACTAGTATACAGAAAGGGATGAACTAAACAGTTGAAGATGTGAATTAACTGGTATCCTTCTCTAAGGGTTTTCCACGTGTGTGTACAGGAGAAAGATAGAGATATGACTTTCTGTCTTCTGGCATGGATTGGTCCAGGCTAGCTCTGGAGCACAACTTGGTCAACATTGGACATTACTCTGGTGTAGAGAAGCTCTAAATCACAGGGTTATCATGTCCTTTAAGAAGAAGTGCTAGAATCTCTCATTTCCTTAGGGTTATTAAACATTTAAAGCTCCAAAGGAAGCAGGAAACTAGAATAAAGCATTTTCTTGCTCCAGTTGTTTACTGGCTATTTGAGCTAGTAATTCAACCTTTAAAACCTTCTGTGTTTTTATCTACATAATAAAGCTAATAATACGTGTGTCAAAATATGCAGTATTATAAACATTAAGTAATACAATGAGCTTAATCCCACCAACAATCTCTCAGAGGATTTTTGTTATCCTTTGGCTGAGTAGATTGATCTGAAACAGATTAAATATTATAAAATTTGATTTCCTGACCCTTCTTGCATGCGAAAACCTCAAATGCATGAATTGGCATGTGCAAGAGAAATCTGGACTGGCTTTGGTGCAGGCAGATGAGGCTGAGTCTAAACCACCTGTGACTAGTCAGTGAACAGAGAAAGAATCAGGTGGGAAACACATTAAAGGTTTTGCTGTACTTGGCTCCTTTGTCTGATTTTTCCACATTATTTGTGCATTTCCTCCCTCCCAAATTATGAAGAGCTGTTTATATCTTTCTTTCTTTTTTCTTCTTCTTTTTTTGTCTACTGTTTTCCAGCAGCTCATTCATCAATACTAAAATCAAACCAATAAAATATCACAAATCATTGATTTCATTTATCTACCTGCCCTGCACACCAAAGATCTCGATAATTTCCTAAGAAAGGACTGAAACTAGTCATCTTGGCTCCTTGTCCTGCTTCATCTCAGCTTTTCCTACACTAACCTGATGCTGTTATAAGCTACAATTTCCCTCCTATTCTTCAGAAAGCTGGAGCACAGGGCAGTCACACTCTATAGCCTTTTGAGGTCTTCAGGGAAAAGGGCCCGATTTTTTCCCATAGAGGCAACTGCAGAAAGTTTATACCTAAGAGCACCAAGCACGTTAATGTGACAATGGCTTTGCAATTCTTTGGCCAAGACCTGTCTAGAAATGTCTTTGGGGTTATAATTACATAAAGATTTCAAAGACCTATAGATTTTCACATTGTCATATAAGTTTGTATTCTGTTCCTCTGAACCAAATTGTCTTCAGGCATATGCATAAAATAAAGGGAGGATTCCTAGGACCTATATACTCGTATTAGGTTTTGCAGGAATATGAAAACCCATTTTGCTTTTTTTTTTTTTTTTCCTTCTGAGCTATCATTAAGCAGCTAAATCAGCTTTTGAAATTCTCAGGCTGCTTTCCTGAGGGATGAAGATCCACTTCTTGCACCACCGAGTCTTGGTGACTATTGGAAGCCACGTCCCTTATAAACTGTAGAAAGTTTAAGACATGTTGAATATATTTCCAGAGAATTCATCTGGATTTATTTGAATTCTAGGTTTCTCTCCACATATGACTCCAGAGTTTAGTACTAAAGACAAACTGGCAGAGTGAGTATCTGAGGACAGAATGCTTCCTGATGCAGTCCCAAATCTAACCAGACAGCCACTTAGACCTTATGGATAGTGAATTACCCTTGTCACCTTGGTTTGGGAAGGGTCCCACTACACATGTGGTAGGCTAATTATGTGGGTTTTTAAAAAATATTTATTTCATATAATTTCACTCTAAAGCATCTAACTTCTTTTGCAGCATATGAGAATTTGATTACTCTAAGAACGTTTTAGCATACCTTAGTTTCAATGACACATTTGTTATAAGCAAAATTCTGCCTTTTGTGGAGCAAAACAGTAGAGTTAGATAAACAATCTTCAGGTAGGCAGTGAATTTTATTGTTTCTCCAACTTTTCAATATAAGCATTCCCCATATTCCTATTTTAAAAAGACCAGTTTGGGTGCCTGTGTGGCTCAGATGGTAAAGTGTCTGGCTTAAGCTCAGGTCATGGTACCAGGGTCCTAGGATCGAGTCCTGTATCAGACTCCCTGCTCTGCTGAGAGCCTGCTTCTCCCTCTCCCTCTGCTCCTCTCCTTCTTGTTCTCTCTCTCACTCTCTCTCTCTCTGTCAAATAAATAAATGAAATATTTTTTAAAAGACCAGTTTATACTTTAACATGTACAATAACAAAGATTTCTAATATTTCAAAACATCTGCCTTCCTAAAACAGTACTTTCATCTGAGTCAAACATGATAAGTTTATAGCACCCTACATTCTGTTACACTAAGGAAAGTTTGAATGTATAAGAAAAACCTTGATTTAAATATGACAGTTTCTTTTCCTTCATAAATAGCATAATCCAAAATGTACACATAGTTTGTATTGAGAAATACCAAGAAGCAAGCATTTGCATAACTTTCTGTAAGGAAAAAAAATAGACTAGTGATTAGTGTTAAGGAACAGTCTAAGACCGGTTGATTAACATATTAACAGAGTTTCAGTAACAAATTGTTTGAATTGGAATTAATCATGATCATACTTGTTAAACCCATGTTATGAATGTTCTTCTTCATTTCCTTTATTTTTCCACTGATTGTGTGTGCACGCATGACAATCTGTGGTCCTAAACTAATCACTCAGTGAGGAAAGACCATAAAACAAAAATAACAGTTTCAAGCCATACATGTCACTAGCTATTTTGTATTACCTCATGTATTCCTCACTAAAATTATGATTTTTGTAATGATATCTTAGTTGTGAAATGAAGAAGAGGAAGCATAAGTGATGAAGCCATTTGTTCAATGATCACACTGGTCAGTTGATTTGAGATGCTTCAGCGTCTCTACCCCTTTCTGTGTTGCTGCTGTTTCAACCCCTTGCTCAGTGGTTGCCTTAAGTTCTTTATTTACCAATTGTGCCTTCAGTTTTTCTGTGGGAGGAGTTGTCAGAATTACTATGTTGTCTGATGAAAGCAAATCTCCTCAACTGATTTTCCCTCTTCCCTTTACCTCTCCTAATAGCACTGATCATAGGGTAACTTTCCTCAGAATACAGGCTGGCATTTTGTGCTATTGGAGGTGAAATTCCAATGATGATCCAGAAAACAAGCAGGAATCCTGATGAGGAATTTGCATTTTTGTAAAACTGAAAGCAAATCATTTCAAATGTTTTAGAATCAGCAAATCCTAGAATACATGTGTATATTAAATGTTCTGTACCTCTTTACTTACATGAATTCTCAAAAAGACAGGTAGAATGCCAGTTAACCCATCGACTGGCATACTGTTTTTTGCTCAGGGGGAGGAATCACCAGTTTTTCCATACGGTCCTTCATGACATCCCTATCAGTGCTCTCCCAGGAAAGACAGCCCCAGATTGAAACAGGATTTCCATCTTTTAACATTTATAGTGTGTTACTTTTCAATCCTGAGAAACTACTTAAATTCTATTGCTATGTCTCTTCTGCTTAGAATCCGATTTGAATTGGTCAAGTGATTTCCACATTTTTTATTATTCGCAGTCTACTGAGAAAATAGCTACCTATAAATCAACTTGTTTTAGTAATTAGGTATATCTGAAACATTAATATTGTTTCTACCTCATAAACAAAGATGAGTATCTGTTGCCATAAGTAGAAGATTGGTCAATGATCCTCACACTCCTAAACACTACGTGATTATCATGAACAGGACAAGGTGCCATCTCCTAGGTCTTAGCTGCTTGGGCTGGTGGGGCCATCCATGCCTTTCCTCTGTTTTTCACTGTGATTGCTTTGCCCTTCTGTGGTCCTAATGAAATCGATCACTACTATTATGATAGGTTTCCTTTGCTAACGATGGCTTGTACTGCTAGTTACGTCACCAGGTTCTTTGTGGTTGCCTTTTCAAGTATGGTTTCCTTAGTAACATTTATTGTCTTTTTTGTTTCTTACGGAATGATTTTGTTCACTTTAAGAAATCTCTCAGCTGAGGGAAGACGCAAAGCCCTCTCCACCTGTTGGTCTCATATCACTATGGTCATCTTATTTTTTGGGACTGTAATCTTTGTCTACCTTAGGCCACCTACTACTCTTCCTGAGGACAAAATATTTTTGCTCTATTTTACAACATCATTGCTCCTATGTTTGATCCCTTAATCTATACTCTGAGAAATTCAGAGGTGAAAAAAGCCATGAGAAAGGTGTGGTGCACATGATTAATAGCAAAGGAGGCACACTGTTAATTTGAAGAAGTGTATTGGCTATTCAACTCTGAGAAAGAAAAGAGGGAGACATGAATGAATATCAGGGACTAATCATGGAGTTTGTGGACCATCACTGTTGTGAGGGGAATGAATGGATGCAATAGGACTATAGGATTAAAGTAACATTGAGCAAATCTTTGTTCTTGCATACCAAAATTAATTGGAAGCTTCGTTAATTTTATGGGTTATTAAGATGGCATAGAGATATTAAGATGGTAGAGCAACAGTCATGAAAAACAATTGAGTGAAAGCAAATAAATCAGTGAATTATAAAGGGAAATACCTTAATGATAGTTTTCTTAATACATTGTACTTAGAGGCAAGACTGCACAATGACAGACATTCTTTGGTAGTTCAGAAGTTGTAATGTTAAAAAACAAAAATAATAATAATCTAAAATGAAAAGATTAATTTAAATTTCTGATAGAACATTCCTTGGTTCATACAGAAATCATTGTACAAATGAATAAGTATTTAGAGTAGAATCCATTTTTTAAAATATTTTATTTATTTATTTATTTATTTATCCAGAGAGCGAGAGAGAGCACATGTATGAGCAGGAACAGGAGCAGGGGATTAGAAGTGGCAGAGTATAGAGGGAGAAAGGGAAGCAGACTCCCCACTGAGCAGGGATCCAGATGCAGGGCTCCATCCCAGGAGTCTGGCATCACAACCTGAGCTCAGCAGAGAGCCTGCTTCCTTTCATCTCTCTGCCTGCCTCTCTGCCTACTTGTGATCTCTGTCTGCCAAATAAATAAATAAAATCTTAAAAAAAAAGTCACAAATTACCAGTACACCTGAAGGCCTCTTCATACTTTCTTAAAATGACTACCATTGGAAAGTAATCACTATCTTTATCTACAAAACAGATGAAGTCTATCAAGTGTTTGAATTTGTAGAAAATCAGTAATGCAGATTTTACTCTTCAGTGTCTGTTTTTCTCAGTATGTTCATGAGACTTATTCTTTATGATTTATCTATTTCCTGATTATTTTCATTGATCTGGGGTATCTCACTGCATGGATATGTGACAACTGACCCATTCCTTCATTGCTAGACATTCAGGCATTTCGTTTGCAAGGATATTGTGAGTACAGTTGCTTTGAATATTTTAAAACATGTCTTTTGTTGACTGTACATCATCTCTTGATATGCGCTTTATACAAAACATACAGCTAACTCCTAGGGCATGAAAAAATTGTAACTGAAAGCATGAAAAAGATAGAATAGTCAAAATGCAGTTGTATTTGTTTTTTATTTTATTTTTAATTTTTAAAGATTTATTTTATTTACTTATTTGAAGGAGAGAGGGAGAGACCACAAGAAGGGAAGTGGCAGGTAGAGGAAAAGGCAGAAGCAGGCTTCCCGCAGAGCAGGGACACCTATGGCAGGCTCGATCCCAGGACCCTGGGAACATGACCTGAGCTGAAGGCAGACATTTAACCAACTGAGCCACCCAGGCACCTAATATGCAGTAGTGTTGGAAGCGGCCAGATACATAAAAAACAGTACATTAATCAGCTGTTGTGTATGAGTTATTTAAAATAATTTATTCTATTTTATGCCACATGTATATTCTCAACAAGTGTCAAAATATCTGAATCATTCAGAGCAATGTGTCTAATGACAATGCAGATAAGGTATGAAACAATAATAAGAGGGTAACTTTCAATTGCAAATATATGCTACTTTAGAAACATTTTTAATAAAAAGTGAAAGGAAATCTAAATCAAAATTAGAGAATTAAAAATAAAGTTAACACAAACACTATTTATCAAAAAAATATTCCAATGCTTAAAGGTAAATCCTTAGCTTGTGTTCAAACACAAAATACATTATTACATCAATAAAACATTTGTTACCATCTAATTGTTACTGCACTTGAGATTAGCCAGAGCAGGAGGTGTTGAATATCAGTGCTAGATCATTAAATTCTCCACCTGAAACTAATATTACACTGCATGTTAACTAACTAGAATTTTAATAAAAACTTGAAAAAAAACCCTTAACTTTAAAAATGCTGAAATTATTCCCTATAAATAAATAAATAATAAATACATTTTTTAAAAATGACTGAAATGTCAGTTGTTGTTGAGGTTGCAGAGAAATGGGATCATACATTGCTGGTGGAAATGTAACATAGCACCATTATTTTTGAAAACCCTTTGTCAGTTTCCTAAAATGCTAACATACACTTATCTTGTAACACAGCAATTCCACTCCTAGGTATCAAGCCAAGAGAAATGATAATTTATGTCTACCCTACGTCTTCTCCATGAGTGTTTACAGCAGCATAATTCACTGTGGTCCTTACATGGACACAATTCAAATGTTCATCAGCTAGTGAATAAGTATACAAAAATGTGGTAGACCCATACAGTGGGATACTATTCTTTCTAAGGGGGAACAAACTACTAATAATACAATGTGATAATCCTCTAAAACAGTACAGTAAAGGAAGAAGATAGTATCATCTCTTAAAAATATTGTTTTTAAAAGTCTATTTCTCTCCTGGTTATGTTATGTGGTATCATAAATGGATCAATGAAAAATTGAGGTGTTCTTGAGATTCCGTAGATCTCTGACCAAAACTCTGCAGATTCATTATGTCCCAACAGTAGCTGTCAATATGCATAAAACTTGGATTCTATGTTCCATTCTGTACCCAGAAATGAACATTTTCATGGTAAATGTATTGATTTCCACTCACCTCAGTTGTTTACCCTCCATTTTTATTTTATTTATTTTTTAAAAAATATGTATTTATTTATAATATAAAATACATATAAAATAAATAAATATAATATAATAATTTTAATAATTATAAATAATATAAATATAATTAATATAAAAATAATAATTAATAATATAAAATATATAATAAAATAATATAAAATATAAAATAAATACATATGAAGTATGTATTTATTTATAAAAATATGTATTTATGTATTTATTTGTCAGCAAGAGAGACAGTAAGAGAGAGAACACAAGCAGGGGAAGCGGGAGAGGAAGAAGCAGGCTTCTGGCCAAGCAGGGAGCCTAATGCAGGGCTTGATCCCAGGACGCTGGGATCATGACTTGAGCCAAAGGCAAACCCTTAATAACTGAGTCACCCAGGTCCCCTTACCCAACATTTTTAATCTCATCCCCTCTACTTTTTTCCCTTAGTAGCTGTCCAGTCTCTTCAGAGATGATTCTGTATTCCATCTTTGCTACCTTATCATGTAGGAAGATGTGATTGTTATGTCACTCCTTCCCACCCAAAAAACTGGCATTCATTTCTCTCCGAATGGTAATAGGTTTACTTGTGAAATGTGAGTCCTTAGACTTGAAGAACAAAGGAAACAGTATTCTAACAGACAATTCTGATTCCATTGCTCACACCCCAGTAACTTTGGGTAATGACCCAATGTCCTTGGAATCATCTAACTTAACATAAGCATTTGTTGTATGTAGAATTCATTATAAGTTGACCAGAGCACACTCTTTTGATCTTGAATTCACAGTGATAGATGGGGCTCTGTATCTTTATGTCAGGTCAAACATGCAAGCCATAGATTCTGAACCTGTCATATTTTGATTGTGAGGTTTATACCAATTGGCTTCAAGTCCACGGGCCTTCTTGAATTACTTAATCTGAACATTTTTAATAAGAAATGACTCAAAGGAGGTATTTTAGCAATACATCCATCGGGATGGCCAAAATATGGGACATCATCACCAACAGATGCTGGTGAGGATATGGAACAAGAACTCTCATTCATTGCTGATGGGAAAGCAAAATGGTGCCGCCGTTAGGATAACACTTTGTCAGTTTTTTTTTTACAGAACTTAAAAAATTTAGCAATCCCACTCCTTGGCATTTACCCAAAGGAGTTAAAAACTTATATCTACAAAAATCCCTGCACACACGTGTTTAACAGCTTCTTTATTCACAATTGTCCATACAACTGGAAGCAGCCAAGATGTCTTTCAGTAGATGAGGATAGATAAACTGCAACATCAGACAGTAGGGTATTATTCATTGCCAATAGAAATGAGCTACAGGCCATGAAAAGGTATGAAGACCCTTCCAATGTATTCCCTATGATACTTGGCATTCAGCTCTATCACAGATATGAGATTTTCTTGATCTTCACTGTCACTAACTTTCTGGTCTCATGTCTTACTATGTAGACTTTTAGGAGCTCAGGATTCAGCTTATAATCCAATACATAGAAGAAGCTCAATAATAAATTACTGAATGAATAGAAGAGCCAATAGCCACAGCATATTGAAATGATTGTGTTTTCTGCATACTCTTTTTCACCCTTGGTCTTTGTTATGCAACAAAAGGAATATTCTCATCCTAACACATGTTTATTCACTCTCATGATTCTCTTTCCTCCTTTGTGCCCATTTTTGATGTTTTCATCTAGGAAAACTTCCTGACCCTGGTCTTTGTTGTGTGTCCCTCAAACATGCTTTCATTGTCCTCCTGTGCTGCAACTACCTTCCCATTTATAACATGGTCTTATCATATTCTGCTCCCCACTGGGTATCTCTCAGTGGATCTGAAGCTTTTTGATTGCAAGATCTTTGTTCTACTCTATTCACCACTGAAAACCCAGCAACCATCAATATGTCTGATATATTTTCTGCTAGAAATATCTATTGATTAATGAATGGGGAATATTATACACACACACACACACACACACACAGATATATAAATGGAATATATTTTTCCTAAAGTTTTTTTGTGTATAGATGGAACCACTTATTTTTTAAAACTTTTCATAATGAAATGTTACCTAGAAATAATCTAGTTAACAGAGAAAAATGGCATAAACAGCTCACATTTGTATGATGATGAAATCTTGCTGAAAGCAGGGAAAATATCAATGTAAGATATTTGCTCCTTCATTGAGAATCTCAGTTTCAATTTTTGTAAATACATAGTTTAATCAGGAGTTCAAAAAATTGTCATTTCTCAAAGAAATCTCGCTCGAAATATGAGTCTGAATCAGATAAAAGCAGGAAAAAAAGTCCCTTGTCTCCACTAATAGGTCTTTGGTCTAAATTTTCTTGACGTTATTCAACTTCCTTCATGCCATTATTCACTCATTCAATATTTATTGTGCCCTGGACATTGTGCTGACTTGTAGAAATGATTCTTAACAAATACTCAAGTACTCTATGGAGTGTGACTTTATTTAATAGAAATTCCTCTCAGATAATAAGATGTTCATTAATTTGAGTCATGATTCATTGTAATGGGTTAGCAGCCTAAGATGGGTAACATGAACAATACAATATGACTCTGAAATCTACAAGGGAGTTTGGAAAGTTGGGGTAATCTTCATTACCCCTCATAGGTTAAAGGGCTCTTCACTTTTACAATGCTATAGTCATTTTATACTCTAATTTTATAGGAAGCATGTCATCATAAATACTGTTATATAAAAATGAGCAGAATTCTTAATAAAATATATTAGATTTTATAGATAGTGAATATATAGATAGTGAATATTCATAGTGAATATGAATATATATATATATGCCAATACTACATGCTGTATATATACATATCTATCTATCTATCTATATATGTGTATGTATATATGTAAAAAGCTATGGTAATTTTTTTCCTTCTTGCACACATTTCTGCTCTAGTCAGTTCAGAAGTTAGCATTTATAGTAGTTTATTATTTCTTTATTTGGTAGGTATTCCTTTCTGAGAAATTCCAAAATGTCCTTTTGACCTTTGTTTTTATTGAATCAGTGTTGAGCTCTAGGCATATTTATTTCTCACTTGAAATAGCTTTTCTACTACACAATATCCTAATGGCATTTTTCATCTGATCATTTCTTAAGGTATAGATTAAGGGGTTTAACATCGGTGTTATCATAGTGTAGAACACTGTGACTGCTTTATCAATAGATAAAGTAGTTACAGGTCTCATGTACTCAAATATGCAGGGCACAAAGAATAGGATAACTACTGTGATGTGGGAGACACAGGTGGAGAGAGCTTTACGCTTTGCCTCCAAGCTGTGGTTCCTTAGGGAGTACAGAATGACCACATAGGAGATGACCAAGAGGAGGAAGAGGAAGACACAGATGAAACCACTGTTGGCAGCAACAAAGATCCCTAGAGTATGGGTATCAGTGCAAGCAAGATTGAGCAAAGGGTTCAGATCACACATAAAGTGATCTATGACATTAGGGCCACAGAAGGGTAAAGGGATGATAAAGAGGATCTGTATGGCTCCATGAAGAAAGCCTCCCACCCACACCACTCCCATTAACAGGCCACACACACGCCGATTCATGATGGTCGTGTAGTGCAATGGCTTGCAGATGGCCACATAGCGGTCATAGGCCATCACAGTAAGTAGGATGATATCCGCACCTCCAAAGAAATGTTCTCCAAAGATTTGGATTATACATGCATTGAATGTGGTGGTCTTCTTTTCACGGAGTGAATCTATGATCAATTTAGGGGTAATAACAGAAGTATAACAGGCATCAATGAAAGAGAGATAGGCCAGGAAATAGTACATGGGAGACCCCAATAATGGGCTGGCAGTGATAGTGATCACGGTGAGCATATTTCCTACCTCAGAGATGATGTAAATCACCAAAAAGACAACAAATATGATTTTCTGCATCTTCAGATTCTCTGTGAGCCCCAGTAGAACAAACTCTGTCACGTTGTTTCTATTCTCCATTATTTCATATTATAAATAATTGCATTACCTGAAAAAAATTACTTTTTATTACTGTAACCTTGAATGTATTAAGCTTTTACATCTAGTAAGTAATACATACCTAGATTCTATTGAATTGTGGATTCTCATGTGGTTTTCTGAAATAGAAAATAAATTATGAATACTTTATGATCATGTAAATTATTTACTCATTGAAATTTCTGTTGAGTATGGCCATAGGGAACTTTGTAAACACACAGGCAGGAGATCATTTGTGCACACTTCATCATCTGAGGTGATTAGTCATGTAATAGGAAGTAGTCAATTGAATACATTAAGTAAGAAAAGGGAGGTGGTTTATGATGTAAAAGCTGTGAGTGCAATGTTAGGAATTTTTCCTTTATCCTTAAGAAATGGGAAACCATGAGAAGACAGTGAGAATATACAAGGAAAAGTGAAGAGGAATTTGAGGAAGAGATAATAAGGGTAAAATTTTAATAAAGATTTTCATGTGTCTTGGATGAATTGGGGTAAGGTTCAGTAAGAGGTTGGAAGCCAGAGATAGAAACCCCAGTTAAGAGATTATTTATTATAGTTGACATAGTATTAACAGGGTGTTGATTGTCGGTATGTAAAGTATACAAAAGCTACTATAAAAATAATTAATAATGTTTATTTTTTATATACAATAATATTATATTTGCTAATTATATATAGAGAGAGAGAAAGAGAGAGAGAGTTTAATAATTGATTAATATGTTTGTGTATGATAGCAAATGTTGTATAGATAGGATCTCATTAAATACTGATAACATCCCATTTGTTTGGTATTATTCCATCCATTTTGAGATGAGGAATCAGTGTCAGAGAATTAGGTTGATGGTAAGAGTAACAAGAACAATGTTTACTAAAAGTGAATATTTAGTGGCCTTCAGTGTTTTTGCAGATGTTTATTGAATTAATCCCCACCACAAACCTGTAAGATAATTCCAGCTCTTGTTTTGACAATTATTTTATATTTTAAGTAATAGAAACATAGAGGAGGTAAAGATTCTGCCAAGATCAAGATGCTAATTAAGAGCAAGAACTAAGATTAGTTCAGAATATACTTCTTCAAGGTTTTCTTCCAAATTATTACCTGTGCACTATATTGTTATAATTAACAACATTGAACTAATTATATTTTTCTCATATGACCACAATAATTGTAATCACTTTATTACTACTTTAGAGGCCAGTGTCTATAACATAATTTCATTAGGAGACACACACACATACACACACACACACACAGAAATGCTTGAACTCCCAACTATCAAGTAAAAAAAAATAAAAAATGAAAAAGTCAAATAAAAATAAAAAATGTGGTACTATGTTTATTGAAAGCTCTTTTTGTCTTGACTTCTCCCTCAGACTTAGTTCTCCCTACTATAATCCATCTCCAAAGCAAACCATCTGTTTTTTTTGATTTTTGGTTTTTGGTTTTGGGTTTTTGGATGTTTATTTTTAATTTTCTGTCAAGCTTTCAAACCATCTGTTAAATGTTGAAAAGGATTTCCACTGTGGTTAAGTGTTTTGGTTTGAAAATCAAAAAGACAAGATTAGAATTCGTATTTTTCCACTTACATCTTCTTTTATCTGGAGTACCTTCCTAGTACATTACATCCTTGTTTCCTCATGTATAAAGCAAGATTAATCATATCCACATGAAAGATTTTCATGAGAATTGTTTAAGGAAACCTACTTGAACATATCACCACCGTATTGTATGCACAGAGAACTTTCATCTATTTTGTAACTGTGTAAGCACCTAGGATATAGTAATTATTGACATTTTGAGTGATAATTATACAATCACTTAACTGTGCAAGAAGTTCAGGAAGAATCCTCTCCAATTTTACTTTTAAAAAAGGCACACAGACTCAACAATTATCTGTAGCCTTTGTTACAAAAAAGAATTCTCCATTCGTGCTTGGATAACACAGCTGATGCTATGTGTCCTTTATTATTCATACTATGCCTCTTCTATGTGAGAAGTGTATTTCCATTGTGTTTTCACTCTCATGATTCGTCTAGATTATAAACTAGCTGTCTCATTACAAAAGCATGCTGTTTGCTGACAAAGAGCAGGGTCCAATAATTGGCTTCAATTCCTTGAGTATCAAATTTTTTTCTGTCAGCTTAGGTGAATGATATTTACCAACTATCCTTTGAAGAAATGGGGTGAGGATGGAATACTTGAATACTATATTTGAAGGGACTGAAACAATGATTAATATATATGGGAGGCAACAATATTTAAGATGCATCAGCCATTTTGAACACTTACCTTACAGACTTAGAAGATCTTAATGATGTTTGGAGGTGTTCAGAAATAATCCCATCTTCAAACTGACCTCCTCTCAGATAGGTAACTTTCAATATGAAAGATAAGACATACCCAGTAAGAGACTGGTCAAATAATTTGATACCAAATCAAGTTTTTAAGGACGTGTTTTTATCAATCAAAAGCTTCCCTTCTAGCCTAAAGCCTCAAAAAGTTTTTACAGAACACTTGGGATTTCAATTTAGAATGGATTATTTTAGAAAAAATATGGAGGCATCATCTACAGATGGCTCTGGTCCCATAGGCAAGAAGCAAGATATATGGAGTAAGCACATTCAAATGAGTCATTCTGAGCATATGAATCTTGCTCTGCAAATGGAATCAACAAAAATCATATTCACCTTACAGTGCATGCATATTTAAAGAGTTTTCCATAGGTTCAAGGACCTTGTCATGGTGTTGTTACTTTTTCCCCCATGAATTAATTATCTCCTCTGACAGAAATGATTTGTCTTAGAAACCATGCTGAAGAGAGATGTTTAACAAACATCCAGTTTTGAATAGGGAGTTGCATTCCCCATACTTGGAATCCAAACACATAGGAATATCCTTTCTCTAAATGGACCTGAGCTTCTAAGAATGCAGAATGTTAGGCAAGTAGAAAAATGGCATAATTCCAGTGTGGTGACCTGTGATGTAGCTAACCTATTGATTCATGTCACAGAGAGAACTTCTGCCTCCTCAACAATAATACAACTTCTCTGGAACCTGCTACAGATTGCTTGAGAGCTAGAGCAGTGAGGGCATGAAATCAATGGCTAGAATTTTAAGGTTCTTGACTCCAAAAGCTGTTTTTGTTTGTTTGTTTTCACAATCACTAGGAGACACGAAGTAAAAACAAACTCTAAGAAGCTCCGAACTAGTTATTTTTGGGATTCATGGTTTGTTCAGCATAGAATACAAGGCACCATTAAAATTGTGGAGGCAGACCAAAACACAAGATGATTCCCAATTGTTCTACAACTTTGTCACTTAGTACTGTTGCTTCCTTTGAGTAACTCTAGGAGACCTGTGGTGATGTATTATTGTGGTTTTAATTTGCTTTCCCTGATGACTAATGGTGGTGAGATTTTGTTTTTCATGTTATTGTTAGACTTTTGTATACTTTTGCTCAAGTCCTTTGCATAATTTAAACGTAAGGGTTCTAGTTTTCTTATTACTAAGTTTTAAATGTTTTTTACATATAATACAGGTGTTTGTCGTATAGATGTTATGTATATCTACAAAATGTTCACCTGATCTGTGGATTGCCTCTTCATTTTTACTAATGGTGTTACCCGATAAGCACTGAATTTTAAAACTTTGACAAATTCCAATTTTAAATTTGTTCTTAAGGTTTATGATTATTTTGTATCTAATAAATATTGGTCTCCTCCCGAGGTCAATTTCTAAAGATTTAGCTTCAACATGTGACCTCACACTTATTTTGAGTTCATTTTTGTGTATGGTATGAGATGAGTTTGTGGTTTAGACTTTTTTTTCCCCTCATAGATCCGGTATAATTTGTGGAAAAGTCTATATTTTCCCCACTGAATTACTTGACATCTTTGTAAAAATTCATGTAATTAAGCCTATTTCTGTGCATTCTATTGGTTTCAAGTCTCAGTGTTTAACTTTGTGCCAATACCACACAGCATTGATTATGGAAGCTTAATAGCAATTCTTGAATTTCAATAGAGTAAGCATCCAAACTACACTGTGTGTGTGTGTGTGTGAATCTTTGAGATTCCTTTGAATTTGTGTATTTCTATATAAATCAGAATGGAATTGTTAATTTCTTTAAAAAAATACTGTTGAGATTGTTATTGGAATTTTATTGAAAACATAGAATGACATGGTAAAAGTGGAATACTTTTTTATTTTCATTTATTAAAGTCTTTAAATCACAACTATAAATTGAAATTTATCAAATAATTTTACATTAATTCAAATAGACTTGTGATACTCCTTCATTCTGTTAACTTAGTGAATTACACTGATTTTTAAATGCTCAATCAGCCCTTTATTCCTGGAATAAATTCCACATCACAATGGCCAATTATTTTTTAAGAAACATTGATGGTTTTTTTGTTTACTTGTATTCTGTGTAACATCTTTGAGTGTGGATTCAAAAGGGATATTTGACATATATATATATACACACATATATATGTATATATATATATTTTTTTTTTTTCTGCGTATAATGTGACTTGGCATTTAGGCAATGCTGTCTTCATATAATTGATTGTGTAGTATTCTCTCAATTTTCTGGAAGACTTTGTGTAAAATTTGTATTATTTTTGTTCAGGGTTCCATGAGTGCTATATAAATTTTAGGAACAACTTTCCCTCTAACAAAAATAAAATGAAACAAAACAAAGAAACAAACAAAGGCTATTGATAGCTTCAAAGGGATTGCAGGGCATCTGTAGATCACTTGAGGAATATTGCCATCTTAATGATATTATAGTCCTCTAATCCATGAATATAAACTATGTTTCTCTTTCATTACGTTTTCCTTTATTTCATGTAAAAGTCTCTCATTCTTCCATTGCAGAATTATATACAAAATCTAAGATATGGAAACAATCTTATTGTCCATCGATGGAGAATGAATAAAGAAAAAGCTCATTTACCATTCTGAAAAACCTGTAGCCCTTAAGAATTATGCTAAATCTACTCTGCTTATGTTCTCTAAGTAGAACAGCAAAGGCTGTATGACAGCACATCTGTTTGCAACATGGTTTTCTGAATATTTTAAACCTACTCTTGGGACCTGATATTCAGGAAAAAAAAGAATATGCCTTTCCAAATATGACTGCTCATTAACAATGCACCTGGTCATCCAAGAGCTCTGATGGAGACATCCAAGATTTACATTTTCATGCCTGCAAACATAACATCCATTTTTCAGCACATGGATCAAGGAGTAGTTTAGACTTTCAAATCTTATTATTTAAAAAATGTATTTTTGTAAGGCTGTAGCTACTATAAATAGGGGTTTCTTTGATGGATCTGGGCAAAGTAAACTGAAAACCTCAAAAGAATTCACCCCCCTCAGATGCCATTAAGAACATTTGTAATTAAGATATTAAAATATTGATATTGATAAGAGTTTGGAAAGAAGTTGATTTTAACTCTCATGAATGACTGAGGGGTTCAAGAGTCCAGTTTTGTAAGTCACTACAGATGTGGTGGAAATAGCAAGAGAAGGAAAGCCAGAATGGAGCCTGAAGATGTGATTGAATTGCCATAATCTCATGATCAGATTTTAACATATGAGGAGTTGCTTTTTATGGAAGAACAAAGAAAGTGGCTCTTAAGACAGAACCTACTCCTGGTAAACATACTATGAAGATTATTGAAATGACAATAAAGGATTTAGAATAGTGAATACAATTGGTAGATAAAGCTCTAGCAGATTTTAAGAGGATTGACTCCAGTTTTGAAAGAAGGTTCACTGTGGGTAAAATGCTATCAAACAGAATCTTTGTGAAAGATTTTTGGGATTCATGGTTTGTTGACTCAATCAAACAAAACTCATTTGCAGTGAAACTCATTGTTATTTTAAGAAATTTCCACAGCCATCCCAACCTTCAGTAACCACTACCTTCATCATTCAGCAGCCATTAACATGACGGTGACAAACTCCACCAGCAATGATATTAAAACTCTCTGAATGCTCAAATGATGATTAGCAGTATTTAGCAATATAGAATTTTATATTAAAAAACATTATTTTTAATCTGCTATTGCACACTTTATGGACTGCAGTATAGTATAAATATAGCTTTGATATACACTGGGAAACCCAATATTTATTGACTCACTTAATTGTGATATTAACTTTATTGCAGTGGTCTGAAAATGAATCAGCAATACCTGAGGCAGGCCTGTGCTTTACCAGGCTCTTTAGAACTCTGCCTTAGCCTTCACTTCCTGCTTGCATGGAGCCTACAGGTCATGGAGTAGTGATCATCCTAGTATCTCCTTGAACTCTTCTGAGTGTGCATCCAGCCCTGAGCTTGTACAGATGGTCCTCTAGATTCCCTGCTATATACACAGGTGGTTCTCACAGCTGTTGTTCTCACATTATCTCCTTCCCAAGCCTCATTCTTTCCAGAGTTTTCAGTCTATTTGTCACTTTCATGATCTTATACCTTGCATCAGGCACCTGTGATGAGAGTATTTGCCTCAAATGAGTTTGGTAAAATCTACCCTGCAAACCTCCCCAGCCCTGGGAAGTCTTCCAGGCAGATGAAACAAAATCAAGCCAGTGAGGCAATTCTTGGTGGAGTCACCAAAAATGCAAAACATACCACCAGGATCATTTGAGATCAAGGTCTGTACACCTCTGATACCAGCAAGCCCCATGAGAAATGTGGGTCACCATCCTCACTGCTGCCATTGCTGAGAAGTCGGAAATGGTGGGTAGGTTAAAATTCCACCATGTTTTCCCCCAAAATGTATCAGCTTCTTTCTTCGTTAATCATTCTACTGGTTGTTGTCTCTTTTCCATTAGGCTTAATAGTTGCTACATTTTGGGAAATGGCTCAGCAGTAATTTAAATAGCTAAACAGATACCTAACATATGGCCCAGACACTCTACTGGTATTTGTGTAAGAGTAATAAAAGCACATGTACATACAAAGAGTTTACAAGAATGCTACCAACAGCTTTAATGTAATAGCCAAAAATTGTAAATCATCTCAAAGTTTACTGTAGGTAAATGAGTGAGCAAATTGTGGCACAGCCAAGCAACAACACTACACAGCAAATTAAAGAAAATTTTGGTTACTTGATATTCCATTATCTAATACTAGCATAAATTATGTCTATTTTAGTTATATATTTACTCAATATTGTAAATTATTCTCATGATCAGGCACTAAGCAGCTCTGCTATTTCTAATATCTATAGAATCTTTGGATTTTATATGTGAATGATCATGTTATCTGAAATTTTATCAGCTTTATTTCCTCCTGTCTAGTTCTTACAGATCAGATTTTTGTCTCATTGTGCAGCACTACAGTGTTGTATAGAATTGGTGAAAAAGATCAGCAATTTGTCTCATTCTTGATGTTAAAGAGAATATATCTAATTTAATCCCTTTATGATAATGTTTAAGGAGGGCTTTTTTTTTTTAAAGATTTTATTTATTTATTTGACAGACAGAGATCACAGGTAGGTAGAGAGACAGGCAGGCAAAGAGGTGGGAGCAGGCTCCCCACCAGCAGAAAACCCGATGTGGAGATCATTCCCAGGACCCTGGGATCACGACCTAAGCCAAAGGCAGAGGCTTTAACCCACTGAGCCACCCAGGCGCACCTAAGTAGGGCTTTTAAGAAATATTATTTTTAGTGGTAAGCAAGTTCCTTTATATTTTAATATGTTCTTTAGTTTTGATGTTGGTAAACATTTATATAATGAACATGTAAATTTATCACATACTTTTTCTGAGTCTATTGAAATAATTTTTTTTCACTTTTAATTTCCAGTTTGGTGGACATGTTCATCAAGTTTCTAATAATAAACTGTTGAAGGATATCTGGGATAAAACTTGGTAATGGAATGTTAATTTTTATTTAAAATTAAAGCAATTTAATATTTTGTTAAGACGTTCTAGAGTCAATTTCAGAGAGGGAAGTTTCAGTGATTAATTATATTTCCTTGTAATAATAGTCTTGCAAAATGAATTAATGATGGTTTGATTTTTACTCCTCTATGAGAAATTATAAAAGACTGGGAGAGTCTATTTTGGAAAACTTTGGTAAAATGTTTTAAATCCTCAGGTGCCTGGGTGGCTCAGTTGGTCAAATGTCTGTCTTCAGCTCAGGTCATGATCCCAGGGTCCTGAGATCAAGCCCCACATCTGGCTTCTTGCTAGGCAGGGGACAAACTCCCTGCTTTTCCCTCTCTCTTCACCCCTCCCCCAGCTTTGCTCACTCTCTCTTTCTCTCAAATAAATATAAAAAATCTTTTTAAAAAATGTTATAAATCCATTTGAAGCTCATATTTCTTTTACAGTGTTATTTTTAATTAATTCTAAGTTTACCAGCTATAGACTACTT
Organism: Lontra canadensis; assembly: GCF_010015895.1. NCBI lineage: Eukaryota > Metazoa > Chordata > Mammalia > Carnivora > Mustelidae > Lontra > Lontra canadensis. Next base: position 2,033,883 of record NW_022631170.1, read on the forward strand.
ATCTTTTGTAATTTTTCTGGAGTTGTGTATAGTATTTTGTAGAAACGTCTGTTTCAGCTTACACATTCAAAATTATTGGCATTTAGTTGTTGATAATATTTTATATTTTTCCTCTTCCTTTTCATCATTAGTTATATTATTATTCACTAATATTACATAATTATCTTTTTTTTCTTTTGTATTGACTCATATTGTCAAAACCTTGACTATTTTGAAAGGTTTCTCAAAGATCCAATGTGAAAATTAGTTGCCTTTCTTTTTTATTTCTTGCTTCTTTTTAATTTTCATTTTGATTTACCTTATGTTTTCTCATATTACTTTTTGATGTGCTTCTGTCTTATAAAACTAAAATCCTTTTCAGATTTTCTTTTTTTCTAGTGAAAATATTAATGTTATCATTTTCTTTAAAAGTATCATTCTCCCTGTATCCTACAAACTCTGACAGGTTGTATGTTCCTTATATTTCAAGTATAGGTAGATTTTTAAATTTCTAGTATGATTTCTTAATGAATTAACTATGTTTCATAGAATAATTTTAATTTTTAATAATGTATCTGTGTATGTATTTATATTCATATCTACCTAGATCTAGATGTAGATCTACTTATAACTTCTACTGAGCTCAGATTTCTATAGAACATCACCTTTTTAAAAACATGGTGATGCTTTTTAAAATAATTTTTAGCTATTTTTATGTATACTCCTTCTATACATACAAAAATACATATTCCTTGTTAGATGTATGCTTTTATACGCACCTCCATAAACTTTTAATTTCTGTTGTTCAGATCTTTTATACCCTCTGGATTTAATGCCTTCTTTAGTCATCCATCATTGAAAAAGGAACATTGAAATCTTCCACTGTGAAGGTGGATTCATATTTTTCTTCATGTGGATTTATCTAAACTTTGGAGACTAGACTGCTAAGTGTATGCCTGAGGCAGGGTCGTGCAGCAAGAAGACAGAGTCAAACGTCATACTTCACAGATAGTATTGTAAGAGGGTTGTAAGATGTGGACAGTTGTAGGAAAATCACAAGGAATGTGTAATATCCTGGGGCTAGTGGAGCTGAGTCCAATCGAGTACAGTGGGTGCACAGTAGTGGGAAGCAGAAGTAGAAATGAGCAATGCAGAAAAAAAATTAAAGTAAAATTAGACTTACATGGACTTAGCATGGACCCAGGAGGATTACTGCTATGAATGGAAGACTCCAATTTACTCAACCTGATTTACTCAAAGTAAAACAAAAACACACTAAAATAAGGAAAATAACTAATTATGCATTGTGGCATTTCCTAATTCTGAGACCCTTATATTCGATGTTACCTACTGACAAAGAACAATGTATATGACTTCTAAGATTCCAATGGTTGTAATTAGCCATTGAGAATTATTTCAAAATCTTCATGCTAATGACAATGACTCTATGTTAATGAGTAAATATTAATACTTTTCTATACTTCCTTTGCATATTTAGCTCTTTACATGATGTGAGAAATTAAAAATATATCTGTATATATAATATACATCTCCAGTTTTTGAAGAAATTATTCTAGGAGAAGATGGAGAGAATAATACATATTACATTACATCAGTGCTAGAAGAATACAAAAGTATTGAATCATTCAGCTAATCACCCTTAAGAGATACATCAAGGGGAGCCTGGGTGGCTCAGTCAGTTAAGTATCCAACTGAATTTCAGCTTGGGTCATGCTATCTGGGTCCTGGGATCCAGCTGGAGTTGGGTTCTGTGCTCAGCAGGGAGTCTGCTTCAGGATTCTCTTTCTGCTTCTGACTCTCCTCGTGCTATTCCCATCTCTCTCAGATAAATCAATAAGCAAACAAACAAGCAAATATATAAATCTTTAAAAATTATATAAATCAAATAAGCCTCAAGGCCACCTATATTACCACTGTAATAATATGGGCTTTATTTTTCAAATTATAATCACACACACATTGGTTGATGTAAAATGCCTGTGGAAGGTTTTCCCTGAGGACATGCAATGCTTTAATTCATGTTATTCCCAAAAATGTTTTCCTGAAAAGTTCTTTGGGTGAAAGATAAAAAGGAGGGTAAGAGGTGCTCCATGTCTGTTTGCTATTACATAGTACAGATACAAAAAGTAAAAGGAACCAACTGAAGGATCACCTTGATATAATATATACAAAAACATTTTATATATGTATGGATATATAGGATAAAGAGAAAATAATTGTAATTTCTATAGGTTTTCATTTTATACAGAATTTGATCTCCTAATTTAAATTTTTAAGTTCCTCTGTAATAATTGTGTTGGTAGATATTTTTAAGAGAAGGCATTCAGGAATATCTGGCATGCAATTGATGAAGGTTTTATGCCTTCATTTGTATTTGGGAAAAGGCATCTAGGCACAATGAAAAGAAAAAAAAAGTATGAGCTTCCAAATTGTATGGAATAAACTGGTGATTTAGATGTAGACCTTCCTCTTAGTACTTGTGCAACCTTAGATTCAAGATTCCTTATTTGCAAAACAAGGACAATAATACAGTAGTTCTTTTTATCCATGTTTCAAGTTGCATGGTTTCAGTTACCTGTTGTCAACCATGGTGCAGAAGCAGATGATCCCCATTTGATGTGTTGTGAGAAGGTCAACAGCAGCCCAAGGCTATTAAACAATGCCTGCCTCGTTCACCTCACTTCATCTCATCTTGTAGGCATTTTATCATCTCACATCATCAGAAGAAGATAGGTGAGTACAGTAAGGGTGACTACACTGTGAAATATTGAAAGAGAGAGGGGGAGGGAAAAAGCAAGGAAAAGGGAAAGAAAGAAAAGAGGAAAAGGGAGGTTTTATAGATTCCGCCCACCCCAAGGGAATTCCCAGAATAAAGTTTATAGGAGCTGCTATAGATCTTTTTCTATATCAATTTATATTTTCACAGCTTGTTTTTAAGCACTGTAGGTAGAACAGCAACCTACAGCAACCTACCTTACCACTAAGTGGTAAGAAATGTTCAGGCTTGCACCAGTGTTCAGAACACACTCTAAACCAAGAGTTGCATTTCATACAGTTTAGATTCTCTAGTTTTTGTTCTATGATTTTACTGAAAAGCTACCCTGGGATTTATATATGTCCTTTAACTGATCCTATTCTTCCACATAAAGTTTAGGCTTGGATCTTCTCAACTAATACATAAAGAAGTATTTTGCCAAGCTCTATGTTGAAACCAGAACAAATTTACACCAATGCCAAAGTTTTTTTCCTTATCCTGAATGTATGTTTAGCATAAAATCTTCAACCCACCCCATATGGCAGAATACAAAGTCAATAGGTAAAACTGATTAATTGATGAAGAACATCCTGCTTTCTATTTCATTATACAACTGTGTGTTCCTCTCCACACATTTTTGGGAGTACTCTTCTATGGACTTGACAAGTTAGAACCATGAGACCTTTCATTTTATATTCTCCAATGAACTCCATTTTGCTCTCAGAACAAGACAAATGGATCCAGTATTTTTACTTCCACTTACCCACCAGGGAGGGAGGATGAGAGACCATGAATTTCTCAGTGTTAACAAGAAAAAGGTAACAAGACACAGGACCCTGGATGCTCCCCTTCATGAGCAGTAGATGAGAGATCTGTGCACCTCAACACACTGTTCCCCTCTGGTACCATGAAAATAATGAATTGACATTAACAGTGTTTTAGGAAAATCATAATTTTGCTGTGGTAGACACTTGGTAATGGGTAAAATGTGATGTTTCAACATATTCTTTCTCTTCTCCTAGATCTACAGCATCTAAGTGGCTATGCTGCTTAAATGCATGATTAAACATGCAGGACGTTCTTTAATCACTCTGGGTTCTTCAACATGTCAACAGAAAACAACTGGCTCTCTGCAGTGTTTCTAACATTTTAAACAGCAACCTCTAAAATGTGTCCTCAGAATGATTTGGGAAAATGGAAGGCTTTTATATAAAAATAACACCATGTTCCTATATCCAGATGCCCAGATTGTGCCTCTGGTTTTCCATTTCCTGCCTCTCTTGATACTTGACAAAATCTGGTTGAAACTGAACCTCGACAAAACTACCAAGAAGGTGAGTCACTGAATTCGTGATCAACTAATTCAGTTTATTTATCTGCTATGATTAAGAATCTTGATTGTGATTTTATATCGTGAATAAATATTCCCTTCTACTGAATGTATAGAATATGGTGTTGGATTGGGGCTTTGTAAGTTATTGTCAGTAGCATATGGAAGGGAGGAGAATTGCTTAGGTTTATCTGAGTGTTAATGGCAGAGACAGGAGGTGGAAAACAGATCAAAGTCCTTTTGGTCAGTGGATAATGTGGCATAACTCTCAAGAGCACAGAATTTGACATTTGATACAGGTTCATATCTTAGGTTACTGTTTACTATCTGAATGAATTGGTGTTATTGTCTGAACCCATCCAGTTGTGTTCCCCCATATATAAAAATCAGCAGAGTCACTCCTGGATTATTATGAGTTAAATGCATGCAAAATGTTCATTAAATTCCCAGGATTTAGATGCTCTCACTAAACATCATTTGAATAATGATATCTGTCTTACACCAGAAAGACTGTAAACATTAAGTGCAAAAATTCCTCTGTGATCTATGTATTTTTTCATTGAAAAATACTCCAATTATTTACAGTGCTACAAAAAAATGTCATATGTTCCATATCATTTCAGGTGAATTAAGTTTCTGTTGTGTCTCTGGACTCACCTCAGCCTCATGGAAAATCAGAACAATGTCACAGAATTTGTTTTCATGGGACTATGGGAAAATAAGCAAGTAGAGTTACTGTTCTTTCTCTTGTTCCTGCTCTGCTACCTGGCTGTCTTAATGGGAAACTTCATCATCTTACTCACCATCACCTGCAGCCATCTAATCGAACAACCAATGTACTATTTTCTCTGTCACCTTTCCCTCATGGATCTCTGCTACACCTCCACGGTGGTCCCCAGGCTAATCAGGGACTTAGGCACAGCAAGAAAAAACATTTCCTATAACAACTGTATGACCCAGCTCTTCACTGCCCACTTGCTGGAGGGTGTGGAGATATTCATCTTGGTGTCCATGGCTTTAGACCGCTACGTTGCCATTGTCAAGCCCCTGCACTACATGGTCATCATGAACCGGCGGAAATGTAACATGTTGGTCTTCATGGCCTGGGTTGTGGGTTTTTGGCACTCTGTTGCTCTATTGCTCATGGTACTCAACTTACCTTTCTGTGGTCCTAATCAGATCGATCACTACATATGTGATGTGAAGCCTCTTTTGAAACTGGTCTGCAAAGACATTCATGTTGTTAGTATCTTAGTGATTGCAAATTCAGGAATGGTGGTGGTTGTCATTTTTCTTGTCCTGGTGGCTTCTTACATTCTCATATTATGGAATCTTAGGACATACTCCTCCATAGGGAGACGCAAAGCTCTCTCCACCTGCAGCTCTCACATAATGGTGGTGGTTTTATTCTTTGTGCCCTGTATCTATACTTATGTTCTACCTGCCAGGAGTGAGAACAAGGATAAGGAAGTTTCTGTGTTTTACACTGTGATTGCCCCCATGCTGAATCCTCTCATCTATACCCTGAGAAACATGGAGATGAAAATCGCCATGGGGAAGGTGTGGTCTAAAATGGCACATTCAGAATTCAAGTCAAGAGGCTGATTTTCATTATGCTTTCATTCAATCTGTTGTCCTCAGACCATTGACCACTTGTGATGTTATAAAATCATATAAGCTCTCTTAACGGAGCTGGACTAAAGAACTTCTCAAGTTAGTATGAGCCAAAGAAGCAAGTCATTGTAATTCAGATTGCAATCTGCACTTTAAAGAGTCCAGTTAGCTCCAGGTGTGAGCACTTGGATTTAAGGAATTCAAGAAATGCCCTTCCACAGCTCATCTCTGATCAAATCAGTCATCTCCTCAAAAAAAATCTATATGGATCTGTGTTTTCCTTGGAACAAAATCCAACCTTCTCATTTTTTTATCATAAATGTCCCTAAATTGGTTTAGTTCTAACTGGTACTATCAGAGGTCAACACACTGGAAGAAAGTATGGTGTTACAATGACAGACTTTGGGGTCAGGGAGAGCTGGGTGACATAAGTTTTTATCTCTGGGTTTTGGCAATTTGATTTAATTGTGCGTGTGTCTATGAAATGGAGTAATATTATACCTCATGAAGATATACTATCACTAGGACTAACACATGTGAAGTTTTAACATAGCTTAAGGCACATTGAAAATCCAAGTTATATAATTCCCTCTTTCCCTGTCTTTGCTCCTGTGTGTCCCTTCTCCTGGATGCTTTCACTCAGCTTCGCTGGGTCCGTCTACTTTCTCCAAGCACATTCTATTATCTGTCAGCTTTATGGTTGTATTTCAGCTATCTCTTCTGCTTAGGATTCCCCACGCCACGTTTTAGGGTCCATGTCTTAACTATAATTCACACTGCTCATGTTTTCCTATTCAGGAAGACTTGGCAGATCCAACAGACTAGAAGTCATTCTGATTCCTGCCCTGTTCTTTTGTTGCTATTCAGCAGTATGTTTTCTCCACTTGAAATAACCCTATGTTCTATGTAAGTGCTTCTTCTTATGAACTGTGCTTTCACTAGTTTGTCTGAGAAGGAGGAGTATGTGGTATAGCTTTATTTTTCTTATCTTTCTTTTTTTCTAAAAATAAACTTGGCACAAATTAATATGTAAACAAATAGTAGCTGAATTAAATTCTATGATAATTCTTTTTTATATGACTATATGCATTGTTTTTACATATCTAGATCTTATCCTTGTGTAATGAACAATCATGCATTAACCATAAGATAAGTGATGTCAAAAAGGCTAAGAATTTAACGTATAATCCCATGTGCCTATAAAGGATGTAATAAAATTAGCAGACCACCAGATGCTTAGAATAGTTTTATTTTATTTTATTTTATTTTTATTTTCTGCATTCAGGCAACACTACTCACTTAATCATTGGTTACCTCTTTGTCCATGGACTCACAATACCCAATCTCAGCTCTGTGCTCCATTCATATTCATTTTCACATTTGTCTCTGCCTAGAAATTTGTCTTTTCTCTGCAAAATATTTACATTGCTTCCACACAAACTTTGGCTTGATTCAGTTACTTCTATCCCTAGAGCCTATGTCATGGAGATAGTAGTGGTTGCCTAGTGCCTGACACCACTCATTTGATGTTTCAACTCTTAGGATCTTTCACATTGGGGCACCTGTGTGTCTCAGACGGTTGAGGGTCTGCCTTCAGCTCAGGTCATGATCCTGGGGTCTTGGGATCAAGTCCCTCATTGGTCTCCCTGCTCAAGGGGAGCCTGCTTCTCTCTCTGCCTCTCTCTGTCTCTCATGAATAAATAAATAAAATCTTTTAAAAAAGGAAACTTTCATATATGTAACTAATATTTTCTTTTTTTCTCTAGATTCATGCAAGCCTCTGGAACATGATGGGAAAACATTTGACTGTGTAAAGGACATAGTTTGACAAGTTATTCAGAGTTCTGTTTGATGGCTTAATGGAGACTCTTTCCAAAATGTTCTGGATATTTTTTTAAGTATATAAAGTCCATGTAACCTTGTGTTTATATGTAGTGGGTATGTCTGAGCATGTATTGTTTGGGGACTCTTGGGACTCTTGGAATTTTTCAGGAAAAATCAGGAAAAGTCCCACCACATTGGAAAGAATGCCTGCAATGAAATTAAAAAAAAAATCATTTACTCTCATATTTTCTTTTTCCAAGGGACCACAATATTGTATTGGCAAAATTGGATGACATTGTATGAAAAGCTGACGAATAAAATATAACAAACTAAATTACTTATCAATTTGTTGGTAGATTTTGGCCATCTATATAGGAATTAATGTTTTTAAGGATTTTATTTATTTATTTTTTAGAGAGAGAGAGGGAAAGGGAGAACACAAGCAGAGGGAGCAACAGGCAGAAGCAGGTTATATGCTGAGCAAGAAGCCTGATGCAGGACTAATCCTCAGGACCCTGGGATCATGACCTGAGTTGAAGGCAGATGCTTAAGAAGCTGAGCCCCCAGGTGTCCCACTCTATATAGGAATTTATTGCTAATTTATAATCTCATTTTTAGTTAAAGGAATACTTCTCATCTGTTAAGAAATCTGTTACACAGTTTCTTTCTTTATGCCCCAAAGTTATGAGAAAACACCAGGCTGGATGAAGTTTAGATCTCTTGCCAGGGACCTAAGGGGAAGACCAGAGTCCCAAACTGGCTGTGGCTGTAAGAGTTTTAAGTGACTCCCTGCCCCAGCCCCCTCTCCTAATCCTTCAACTGTGCTCGACCCTATATTGGTCTGCAGGCATCTATTGTGAGGGCTGACTCAGATATTGAGCCTAAATCATCCACCAAGAGATATTAGTAGAATCAAAATGCTCTCAAAAAGTTGACGATTTAGGTACAGAGTAAAGGCTGAAGTATTTAGAATTGATTGCTTTGAAATATCTACTTTATATGACACCATAATCATGGGGGGGGTCTCTGGTGATGATGAGAAAATCAGAAGAGATGAAATCAACCCTCAGGATGGGCTGTCAGAGCAGGATGGAAGGCCTGTCTTCAACTCTGGACCTCCCCATTTCTGCGTAGTTCATATAATAGAGCCTCCATGGTTAGAGTAAGTTCTCACATGCAGGTAATTCTGAGGGGATATGGTGTGCCAGATGCATTATGGTGGCCAGGAACTTAAGGTCTCAGTTAGGAAGTCTTCGTTAGGAACAGCTAGCTGTGTGATTTTGAGCATAGCTGACATGACATACCTAGTTAAATTCTTGGTGTATGGTAAATATCCTATAAGTGATTGGAACAGTTATCTTTGTTTTAGGATTTTAGAATTTAAGGATTTTGTTTGGAGGTGTTAAATAGTATGGCCAGTAAGAGGTTGTATCCAGGCTCTCTGAGTATGCAGTTTCATGTTTTTAAAAACTGTGTTCCTTACCTGTCTATTAACAGCAACAAAAGTTCTGTTCTTATTCATTAAGTTAGAAAATGAAACACTGATGCTTCTTGCTTCTCCTTTCAGCTGGGGCTACCCACTAATGAGGGAGGGAGGTAGCAAATGTTGGTGATTTTACTATACAGGTAACTATTGGCTTGACCAGAACTTGTTTCCTGAGGAGCAAGTGTCCCCTCACTTTGCTTTTTCCTTTGAAGGAAGGAAAAACCTTGGAAGCTTTTGAATGGCCTGCCTCTATGTACTAAACAGCCTGAAGATTGGCCATTGGTCTCTTTTTGTGTGTGCAAGGTTTTCTGATTGGATTCTAAAGCACTGTTAACATATTATGCTCCTCAAATTCTTTATCTTCTATGTTTTGCTTTCAGGAATATTATTTAGTCCTATCCCTCCTATATCAAAAATTGTATGATAAATTGTGAGATAACATATGTATAATGCTTTTGCTGTTCCGTTTACATAGCATAAGTTTTACTGAAACATTGTTCTTTTCTTCTAACTGAGAAAGTTTCCTCACTGTTTTAAGACTTTCTTCAGAACTCCTTCTTTGCTCATAGTTCTTTGTTGAGCTGCTTCTTGTGCATCATGCAAATATGCTTTCCTCTGGCTCTTCTTTCAATTCATCCAAATAAGCAAACTATAATTGAATTTAGTTCTGAATCCAACTAGAGAGGTTTCACACCATAACCAACAGGACAGTTAAAAATAGGTTCCGGTCCCTTGTGACTCCTGGATTGCTTGACCTTTCCATTTTGCTGAAATTCTTTCCCATGTGTCCCATCCAACTGGGTACATGTTGGAAGAAGTCTGGCCTTAGAGCTTTTGGTTTTTGACTCTAAAATAACTCTATAATAATATCACTTGAAGTGCACCTAAGATCATTTTCCCTAATTGAGCTTAATTTTGTCATTGGCTTTTTGAAATTTATTACAAACAGGGTCTTGTGCTTTGCCTGTGAGTCATATGCTCATGCAGTATACTGCTTCCCAAGACCAGGTATGAATCCATAACTAATGATGTTTTATCTACATCTAACTCACAATGACTTGGAGTTATTCATGCAGTTTTATGGTATTGCAAATAAATATCTAGAGGTAGAATTGCTAGGGAATAGGTCACTAAATATTTTATTTATTTATTTAGGAGAGAGAGAGAGAATGGATAGGTGGGGGGAGCAGAGGGAAAGGGAGAGAAGGAGACCCTGTGCAGAGCAGAGCCTGATGTGGGTTCAGTTCCACGATCCTGAGATCATGACCTGAGCTGAAACTAAGAGTGAGATGCTCAACTGACTGAATTATCCCCTAGAAAATAGCTTATAACTGGCTTGAGTAGATATCATCAACATGGATTTCAAGTTTTTATACAAGGGAACACTAGTTTTCAGCAATGCATGTGATCCATTCCTCATATTGGTAATTTGTGGGTTTTTTCTCTCTCTTTTCTGTTGATCGATCTTGATGATGTTTTCTGAGTCTTATTAATTCTTTTGGAGAATTAACCTTAAGTTTTTTTTTTTTTATTCTCCATTTAAGAGGCCAGTTATGTCAGTTATTTCTTTCCTTAGTTTATTATATCATTGTCTATATTTTGTTTGTATTTTTTAATTTTATTTTTTTCAGTGTTCCAAAATTCATTGTTTCTGTACCATACCCAGTGCTCCATGCAATATGTGCCCTCCATAATACTACCACCTGACTCACCCAACTCCACTACCCCCTCCCCTCCAAAACCCTCAGTTTATGTCTCAGAGTCCACAGTCTCTCATGGTTTGTCCCCCCACTCTGATTTCTCCCAAATTCACTTTTGAAATATCACCTTACACCAGTTAGAATGGCCAAAATTAATAAGACAGTAAACAACATGTGTTGGAGAAGATGTGGAGAAAGGGGAACCCTCTTACACTATTGATGGGAATGCAAGTTGGTGTAGCCACTTTGGAAAACACTGTGGAGATTCCTCAAAAAATTAAAAATAGAGCTTCTCTATGACCCTGCAATTGTACTACTGAGTATTTACTCCAAAGATACAGATGTAGTGAAAAGAAGGGCCATCTGTACCCCAATGTTCATAGCAGCATGGCCACAGTGACCAAACTGTGGAAAGAACTAAGATGCCCTCCAGTGGATGAATGGATAAGGAAGATTTGGTCTATATATACAATGGAGTATTTTGCCTCCATCAGAAAGAATGAATACCCAATTTTTGTATCAACATGGACAGGACTGGTTTCATTTTGTTTCTATTTTAATTTGGTTTTAGTTTCTGGATGTTGATGCCTTATATGCTTAAAACTCATTGATTACTACACATAGCTGCTTTCAATAATAGAACTTATATCACTACACATTCTACAGATTTTTAAAATAAAAATAAAAGATAGAGTGTTCATATTAGGGCCAATAAATTCAACACTTTAGACTGAATGAAAAATTCTTCAAATGATATAAATTACCCAAGGTCCTGAAATTTCAAGATACATATTCTCAATGGCAATTGATTTGCATCTTAAAGTGATTTAATTTATTGCCTTGTCCTCATACCCCTTGTGCAGCTAGATTTGGTGTGAATTCTACCCAACAATAGAGAAAAATTTTTTCTATTCTACACAAATGCTCACAAAAATGAAACAGAAGTGAACACAGCTAAACTCATTGCATCAGCCCAGCATTTCTTTGGTACTTTTAAATTATGTTAGGTTTTCTAACATTCCCTAGAATTTTCTTTACAGACAATTGTGCCTTGGTGACAACTGCTGGTTCTACCAAACTCTTATTCAATATGAGAGACTTTCTTTTTTTATGTGAGTTTAGCATGGTTGTGCCATACAAGATCAATATATAACATCAGTTGCATACTTTGTACTGGAAACTACAAAACAGAAAGTGTATTTTAAAATTCAATTTCCAATAGCATCAAATACACAATATACTTAAGGAAAAATATGACAAGATAGGGGCAAGACATACACTGAAAATGTTATAAAAATTCTGTTGAGAATATATGAAGAACTTAATAAATAGAAACAAATATTGTGCTCCTGGGCCAGATTACTCAATACTCTTTGGATGTGAATTATCCCCAAACATGTTTTAGATTCAGGCAATCCCATAAGAATATGAATGGGGACAAGTTTATTATTTTCCAAAGTGATCTAAAATGTATACAGCAATGTAAAGAAACTCCATTAGGTTACACAACTTTAAAAAGAACAAAGCTGGGAACTTATATTATCTCATTTCAAGGTCTATTATAAAGCTGCTGTATTCAAAACAGTGTGTTGTTCTCATGAAGTTAGACAAGCAGTTCAATGGGCCAACCTAGAGAGTCAGAAACAGACTACGTGCATTGGTCAACTAATTCTCAACAGGGGTCTGTAGGCAATTTAGTGGAGATAACGTTGTCTTCACAACATAGGGCAGTAGAAGTGTTAGACATTGGTATGAACCAACAGCAACACCACAAAAATCCATTCATCACAACTTGTACAAATTTGATTCCAAATGGAAAATAGACCAATATGTAAAAAAGGAAATGCATAATCCATTTAGAATAAAACAAGACAAGATCTTTGTGACCTTGGATTAGAAAAATAATTTTAACATAATAACAATGGTGTGGCCCATATTAAAAAAATAAATAAAATGCACTTCTTTAAAATTAAAAACTTTCTCAGCAGAACAAGTTTATAATGAGGGGCAAAGTCAAGATTTGAAGATGTTGATGGGACACCTGTATATGTCTCTAAGGGGACTCCTAGAGTGTCTGTCAGGGGAGGATATACAAGATATGACTGGCTCTCTTCTCTGTGGATTGATACAGGCTAGATTGGGTAAAGCTTGGTCAACATCGGGCATGGTATTGAAATGGACAAACTGTAAAATCATCAAGCTTTGATATCCTCTGTGCTGAAGGGCTATGTAGGAGAGGAAAGCTTTTCCCTTTTTCCTTTTTCTGTTCTTTGGCTCACCTAACAATTAAATTGACATAAGACAGGTTAACAGAAGGAAAAACAAACAAACAAACAAACAAACAAAAAACCTTCAATTTCATATGTATGGGAACCCCAAAGAAATGAAACTCCCTGATAGTCAGGCAACTGAAGTGTATATGCTCTCCTGAGCTAAGGAGAAAGGGTGAGGGATTCAATGGGTACAACAGGGAATTTGAACAAACAAGCCTTGCAGAGATCCCCACAGTTTACCATGCTCACCCCACACTCTGTAGTTTTCTCTGGTGGTAACTTTTTCTTGAACAAGGCCCTCTATCCCAATTTTTTAGGCAGTTAGTGGGGAGGATAAAAACTCTTCTTGAATCCATTGGTCTGATTTTTTTCAGCTCTGAACAATCCATATGTCAAAGTTGCACGTGGGACAGCCTACCCTGAACCCCATCAGTTAGAATCCTTCATTTGCTCAAGGGATACTAAACGTTCAAAGCCTGGAATCAAGCTTTAAATTTAGAAATATACATTTTCTTGCTTAATGGCTATTTTTTATGGAGTCAAATTTAAATTTTATTTATTTATCTTATTTATATGTTCAGGTAGCCAACATATATTAAATCATTATTTTTGGTGTAGTGTTCAAAGAGTGATTAGTTGCTTATAATACCCAGTGCTCATCACATCAGCTGACCTCCTTAATAAACCATTACCCAGTTACCTCATTCCTCCATCCTCCTCCCTTCAGTAACACCTATTTGAGTTGGTTATTTAACCCCTAGAAACTCCTGTGTTCTTACATCCATAATAGAGGAAATAATACTTATATCAAAATATGCATTCTTGTTAAATAATTTAATGAATTTAATTAAGATTTTATTTATTTATCTAAGAGAAGGAAAGAATGAGTGGAGCAGAGGGCATAGGGAGGAGGAGAAGGAGACTCACTGCTGTTTTGGGGTTTGATCCTAGGACCCCAAGATCATCCAAGATCTCTGAGATCTGAGATCTGACCCAAGCAAAGTGAGATGTTTGACTGACTGAGGCACCCAGGTTTCCACTTTTCTCTGAATTTTTTTCATCTGCTTTACTTTTCTTAACTCCCAAGTTCACACAGAAAGAATGTTTATTGTTTCATCATTCCTTTTCTTTTTCCCCTATCCCCCAAACATCCATCCCAACAATGTTAGTCCCAAACCATGGATAGTTTTGCACCGGTTCTCATATTGCATGTCATTGGTTGTATTGATTTATCGACTCTACACACATCACATCTTGGTCATGGGGCATTATAGATGCTTGTGTGTGGTTCTCTCTGTTCTGTCTCATCTCACATTTTCCTGATAGCTAACCAAACACTGTTACAGACTGCACTGGTTTTCCTCTCATTCTTCAGAAAGCTGGATGAATCTAGAGAACACTCAAAATATCCTGAACCACTCTGACCGCGACCTTTTGGGGTCTCCAAAGAAATAAAGAGTTCCTGAGGCAAACTAATCCAAGATAGAAAGCAACACCCTGGGCAACCAGAGACATCACTCTGGACAGTAGTTTAGCAACATTTGGCCAAGATCTCTCTAGAAATGCCTTTGGGAATGTAATTACTTACAGCTTTCAAAGAACTATTAATTTCTGTGTTGTCACCTAAAGTTTATATTTCATTGGTCTCAACCAAATTTTCTTCAGGAGTAGGCAGAAGCTCGATGACTTCCGGGACCTAAATACTCTTGTTACCTTTTGCAGGAATTAAAAAAATACTTTTATTTTTTTAGTGGTCTAGCATTCAGATGTTAAATCAGCATTTGAAATTCCCAGTCTACTTTCCTGGGTGAGAACAATGCCTTTCTTCATCTCTGATAGGTTAAGTAAATATTTGAAGTCCACTTCCCTTGTGAAACTATAGAAGGAGTGAGTCACATTGAGATTTCCAAAATATTTGTAGAGAATTAATCTGGAAGTCTGTGAATTACTGACTTATAATTCTCTTCATTTTGTTGCAGATTTTGATGCTGGGGATGATTTGGCACAGTGAGTATCTGGGGGACGGAATGTAGCCTAAAACTAACCTGCCAGACTCTTGGATCTTATGCTTAGTGAATTATCCTTGTCATCTTGGTTTGGGAAGGGTTCCACCAAGCACAGTCTAGACTAATTATATGGTCTTAGTGATTTGATTTGATTTGATTCCAATAATATAACTTCATTTACAATATATGCTAATTCCATTCCTATAAAGATGCTTTACATATGTTACTTTTAATTGTGTATTATTCATTGAATTTCATTGACTAAATTTCATCGTGTCCCATTCTTGTACTTATGTACAAACCTCCATATTGCTGTTAAGAAATAGCCTTGTTTATACTTGAATATGTACAGTGATCAGAAATTCCTATATTTCAAGCACTTGTCATCCTAGAATAGTTTCATCTGAGTCAACTAATTTAAGTTTATAGCATGCTCTTCTGCTACACTAAGGGAAAACATGAACATGTGATGGAAGCTATTATATATATATATATATATATATATATATATTTAAGATATATTTGCGAGAGGGGGAGAGAGCATGAGTGAGGGTTGAGCACGGAGTGGGGAGAGACACAGGGAGTGAGAGAAGCATACTCCCTGCTGAGCAGGTAACAGGATGCAAGGCTTGATTCCAGGACCCTGAGATCAGGATCTGAGCCAAGGACAGCAGCTTAACTGACTCAACCACCCAGGCACCCATGATGGAAGCTTTAATTTAAACATAAAAGCTTCTATTCTTATATGATAGTTTAACTAAAAGCACACTCAGAATTTTTATTTAGAATAACCAAGAAAGTAAAGTAATCAGTTAGCTATATTTTCATAGAGCAAAAAAAAAAAAAAAAAAAAAAAAAAAAATCACTCTAAGCATTAGGGTTAAGCATTCCCTAAGAGGACCAATCAGGCATCCAACTAACCTAAATGTTTTCCCCAACAGATTGTTGAAACTTAAGTTTACCTAAACAGTTATGAAGTCCATGTTATGATATTCTTTTTCCTTTATTTTCCCACTGGCCTTGGTTGTGTGGAGGTGCATGATGCTTTCTGTGGTTCTAAACTAATCTGATTTGAACCAAAGTGTCACGAGTTATTTCTTATTAGCTCATGTATTCCTCATTAAAACTCTGAATTTCGTAATGATATCTTCATTGTTAAAGGAGTAAGATGGAGTTTAGAGAGATGAAGGAATTCACTCAAGGACCGCACTGGTTGGTTTCCTTAAGACGCCTCAATGTTTCTCCCTTTTCCTGTGTTGTGCTCTTCTAACCACTTGTTCAGTGGTTGTCTGACATTTTTTACACATCAACTATAACTTCAGTTTTTAACCTAAGAGGTGTCTATCTCTTCCATCAAAATGTTATTTTTATAGCAATAAATCTCCTCCCTTTTTTCCCTTTTACGTCTGCTTTCTGCAGCAATCATGTGTAATGACCCTCAGGTTACAGGGTGAGATGGGTAAGTAGCACTATTGTGGATTCAGTGCCAATGATGGTCTAGAAACAAGGAAGAATCCTGATTTAAACAATCTACATATTGGTAAAACTGAAGGAAAATTATTTAATTTTTTTAAGAATGAGAGAATGCCAGACAAGATTTATGTTAAGTAGTCCATATATCTTTATCTCCATAAATACTCAGGAAGACAGACTCGTCTGTTCACCCATCGTCTTGCATATTCTTTTCTATTCGGGTTATGGATTCAGGATAGTCTTTCATGCATTTCTCATGACACCCATCATCCTCCCACTCAGCTTTCTTCCCTGAAATTAGTCCCAGATTGAGGGAGAATCAGGATTTCTGTCTCCAGACATTCACAGAGTATTACTCCTGCATCGTGAGAAATGATTAGATTCTCTTGATCTGTTTCTTCTTTTTAAAATCAGAGATCTGGATTATTCAAGTGAATTCTGCCTTTAAATTGTTTGTAGTCTTCTTGAGTAATAATTCTTCTTAAACCAAATTGTTTTAGATAAATAACTGTTCCTGAAAAATTAACATTTCCCACCTCATTAACAAAGAGTAAACATCACTTGCAATGAGTAGAAAATAGGTCAATGAATTCTACCTCCCTAAAACTTTTCAACTAAAGAGTAGTTAAGGTTAAATGCTGAATATTCTGTAGCTCAGTATTATTTTCAAAAAATGTAGAAAAACACTAAAAATTACTCCTTTTTGAAGTTAGAATTTAGAATAATAATTCAAAGCAGAATTGCTCTCCTACCTTATGGTCCATTTCCTGAATGCCTCTCTGTTAACTCTCTCTATATATGATATATAATATAATTTTATATCAGATCGTATCATATATAGATAGTATATATAAAATATATAGAGATATAATACATATATGTGTATAGATGTATTATCTATATATATAGTCTCTAGCACTATATAACACATAAATATTAATTTTGATATTCCCTACTGTTGATGATTTCTATATAACTTTGCTACAAATGCATTCTGAGTTTTTTTAGAAATAGACATCTGGAGGCCTACATATGGCTGTCCCAGCAGGTCCAGAGAAATATAGGAAGTGCTCTAGCTGTTCAAACCCACTAGGGACAGATAATTCCTCATCATTGAGGAAAGTAACTACTCCAAGTGCATTCTCTCTATTCTTAACTTATTTTGTATCAATTAAATAATGTCTTTAAATTACACGTCAGATACAAAAGATGCAAATACATGAATGTTGCATTTATTTTGTTTCAATAAATATCGCTGAGTGCAGCCTGACCACTAAGTTTGACTAATGTTACCTTGTGTATCATCCCCTTTTTTGACCCTAGTTCCTTAGATTGTATACAAACACAGGAAATTTTTGACAACAGCATGACATAGGCACTATTGAAACATACTTGAGCAACTTAATGGTTTTATCTATCCTTTAATGATTGTCATCGTGACCATCAGTCACAGATTTACACTTTTAAAATTCTCTTTAACACATGAAATGTAACTAGTAAAAATGAATGAAATGGTTAATTTATTTCCACAATTTCCGTCATTAATAGACATTCTCTATTTGCTGTATAGTTTTTTCCCCACTCTTCGCTCTATAAAATAACAGTGATTCCATTGGTTTAGCATGACCCATTGGCAATATTTGGTCACATAGCAAAAAAAAGTGTGTGCTTTATACAAATTAAGCTTTAGCAGTTCAGACTGGCATGTTTGCATTTCCTGAGGTTCCAGTGCCAGATAATTCATGGAATTTGACCAGAAAATTCCTGAGGTTCCAGTGCCAGATAATTCATGGAATTTGACCAGAAAAGGGTGAAAATAGGAAAGTTGACCTCATGTATTAGCCACACACATTTAAGATATATACAACAAAGTATTTTTTGACTTGGCAGAATTTTTATAAACTTTCTTTCTTATCTAAATAATATAATTAATAATAATGAATCATCTTTAATTTTCAAAATATCATTTAAATATTTAAAAATCATTATCAGTAAAACTGAGTAACATACATAATCATTCTCATTATAAAATTATTCTACAATACTTCTATAGACTCAAACACAATAAAACAGGAGAAAACAGCTTAATTTAAGAATTCAAGAATAATTACTATTAATATAATATTCATGTCAATATACTCTTAGTAAACTTTATATTGTTGTATTCATACTATTAAGTTTTCACCAAATTTCTGTTTATTTCCTTCAGATACATACTCATTTGTGAGGAACATATAGAAAACACAAGTATATGGAGAAGCAGAGAAACATCTCAGAATTCATACTTCTAGGACTTTCATATGACCAGAATGTAGAAATATTTTGCTTTGTGCTCTTCTTATTCAGTTATATTGCCCTGTTGGCAGGAAACCTTCTGATCCTTGTCTCCATTCAATGTAGTCCTCTTTTTCACCAACCGATGTACTACTTCCTCAGCCACTTATCCTCTATGGACATCTGCTATACCTCTAGCATTACACCCAAATTAATTAGTGACCTACTAGGAGGGACAAAATCTATCTCCTACAGTAATTGCATGTTACAACTATTTGCTGTGCACTTCTTTGGAGGCATTGAGATCTTCATTCTTACTGCCATGGCCTTTGATCGCTATGCTGCCATCTGCAAACCTCTCCACTACCTGCTTATCATGAACAGGACAAGGTGCCATCTCCTAGTCTTGGCTGCTTGGGCTGGTGGGGCTCTCCATTCTTTTCCTCAATTATTGATGGCAATCCAATTGCCGTTTTGTGGTCCTAATGAAATCGATCACTACTTTTGTGATATCTTCCCTCTGCTGAAAGTTGCCTGCACTGATACCTACATCACTGGGATCCTTGTGGTTGCCAATTCAGGTATAGTTGCCTTAGTTACCTTTGTTGTCTTGTTTGTTTCTTATGTCATTATTTTGTTTAGTCTAAGACATCACTCAGCTGAGGGAAGACGCAAAGCCCTCTCCACCTGTGGGTCTCATATCACTGTGGTCAGCTTATTTTTTGGCCCTTCGATCTTTGTCTACCTTCGACCTCCAGCCAGTTTTCCTGAGGACAAAGTATTTGCTCTATTTTATACCATCGTTGCTCCTATGTTCAATCCCTTAATCTATACTCTGAGAAATACAGAGATAAAAAATGCCATGAGGAAAGTTTTGTGTCAAACATTATTTTCAAAAGAAGTACACAATTAATTTGAGCAAACATATATGTAAGCAAGTTTATTTTAAAAATGAGCTTGATGTGACTAAACGAGCTAAAAAATATTTCATTATCTTTATATTCAGTGTCTATTGGGAATGGAATTCATGAAAGAACGAGGAATTATAAAGAAACTTAAAGGGATAGCTAAATGAATCCTAATTCCCACATACCAGAATTAATTGAAAACTTAATTTTATGGAGTATTAAGGAAGTGTGATTAGTGTCACCAGTAGAAAAAACTGCCAAATCAAATAAAGTGACACTATTTGATCAGTGAATTATAAAGACAAAACAATTTTAATGCTAACTCTATTAAAAATCCTGGGCTTATATGCCAGTTCTCATAGTGATACACATTCTGCACTAGTAATGAGGTTGAAATCTAAAATGAAAATAATGACTTTAAATCATCACAAGTACCTTTATGATAGCACATTCATTTCTATTTCCTCTATGGGCATTCAGAAATCAGCTGTACAATGAAGAAATCCGTATAAGAGAACCTGTTTTAAATCAGCTCCTGAACTGACCAGGTGATCAGTTCTCCTGAATTCATATTAAAATAATAGTAATACGTAGTTAAGACAGAGCAAGAGTCAATAATTTAGGCTGCTAAAAACATAATTACTTGTTTTTCCACCATTGACCAGAATATAAAACATTTCTCATAAAACCTAAGGGACTGAATAATAAATGTAAATGTTGACAAACCCTACCTGCCTCCAGTTGATAAGGGGAACGTTAATGAATACAGTACTAAAGACTTTCTCTGCTATAAAGAGAGAGAGAGAGAGGAAAAAAATAAAATAAAATGAAGCCTAACAAAAGACAGATTAAGATATGGTCAACCAACCAAAGCAAATTAAAGTACATTTTGCAAGCATATTTTGGCTGCATATAGATGTTTATAACTGCTTTATTTATAATTGTCAAACCTCAGAAGCAACCAAGACCTCCCTCCACTGGTGAAGAGATAAATAAATTGTGATTTCTCTGGACAATGGACTATTCAGCACTAAAAAAAATGAGCTATCAAGCCACAAGATGATATGCTGGAAAATTAAATGTGTATTACTAAGCAAAAGAAGGCAATCTGAAAAGGGTGCTTATTATGTGATTTGCAACTATATGGATCCTGGAAAGGCAAAACAATGGAGACCTTGACACCACCAGTGTTTGCCAAGGGCCAGTGTGGAGGGTAGAATGAACAGACAGAACTCAGAGGATTTTTAGAGCAGGAAGCACATCTGTATGTTAGTATAGTTGTGGATACATGTCCTTATGCATATTAAAACCCATAAAATGTACTACATCAAGGGTGAAGCCTAATGAAAAGAATATTTGGGGAGATAATAACTTGTGAGAGTAGCTTCCTTTGATGGTAACAGATGTATCACTCTGGAGGGAGAGGCTATCTGTGTGTGAGGACAGGGGTATTATGGGAAATCTTCATGCTTTCTGCTCAGTTTTGCTGTGAACCTAATGCTGCTTTAAAAAATAAATTTTATTAATTACTAATATACATTATGACATGACAAATATACCAGAATTTGCAAGTGGAATGAACAAGAGACATCTGAAAAAGGTTTTCTACGGGGAAAAAAAAAATAAAAAAAATAAAAAAATTAAAAAAAATATATATATATACCTTTTTTGCATGCGATAGGATTTAAATAAAGGTTGCTTAAGAAACACAGCAAATGTCATTATAGAGAAGATGTTTGATAGCAGGATTTTATTAAAAGGGAGATGCTAAAAACATGGAAAATGTTTTAGAATATGTAAGTAAAATGCAAGAGCTGCAATCAGTCTGTAGGCCCAGAACAACCAGGTATAAAGAGCAGAAAAAAGAAATAATAATAATAATAATAATAATAATAATGAGGAAGGTGAAATTGACCAGAGCTGTTAGAGCAGAGAGGAAGTGGACAGATGGCCTCTGCAGTTATACACAAAGAAACATAACTGTTGCCAGATTAAACTTTTTCTCTTAGGCATGTTATACACTGTTTCATCACCTAGCTGAACCTAACTAAGAAAGCTGTCTCTGAACATGAAATAGTAGTTCAGAAAATTAAACAACAGATTTATTTAAATACCTCTTTTGTATAGTGGTTATTATTAGTTTTCATTATCATCCTTTCTTAATAATATGAATTTCTCTTTTACAACATTATTAGTGATTGAAACTATTATTTGCACACAATGTTGACCTATGGTTAAGGACATTTTCTGCTGCAAATCTAGACACACATTTCAAATTAACCAGGCTTTAGCGTTCTATAAAATCAACAACTTTCACGGAAACGACTTCAGACTTCTTACTGTGGCTTTCATGTTTAATAAGTTGAGAATATAGTCTTTATTTTAACTGAGATATAAATGATGTATAACATTATATTAGTTTCTTGTATGTAACATAATGATTTGATACAAGTATATATTGAAAAATAGTCACTGCAATAAGTCTAGCTAACTTCCATCACCACACATACTTACAAATTATTTTCTTGTAACAATAACTTCTTAGGTGCCAGTTATTTTTATTACACAAAATCCTGTCTGAGGATATGAAGATGTAGATTACAGAATTACTCCATAGCAGAATCTAAAATACATATAGATATTTTAATGGAGAAAAACAAGCATATTTTGCTATTAGTTGACACTTAAACTATTTTCAAAAATTATATGCAATTCAGCATATATGTTTATTGATGTGAAAATGTTGAGAAAGTTTGCATGTTATAAGAAACAGAAACATAATGGAAAATTAAAAAGCATACAAACTTCAAAATATTAAAGACTATCCTGTGTAATGTAGCTAATGCCTTTTGCTGCAAATTCTTCATGAGGTATAACAGCATTAAAATTCATGCTTGCGATGTTAGAATATCTAAATTTTTAAGAAGTAACCACAGATAATATAATATTTTATATTCACTAATAAGATTAGCACAGCATACAAGCATAAACTGTAAAGGATTTCGGAGCATCAATATGTGTGGCTCATATAATTAATTTGTTTAAAAATTCAAATAAAATATTTTTAAGCACTGTAATGGCAGAATGTCACATTCTCACTAACATGTTTTTTAATAGATTTTATTTTTTAAAGCAGATTTAGATTTGCAGGAACATTACACAAAAAGTACAGTGATTTTCCATATACCTTCTATGCTCCTCACAATTTCTGTTCTCTGACATCTTGCAGTGGGGTCGTACATTTCTCACCACTACTGAGCCAATATGGGTACAGTATTCTTAAGGTCCATAGCTTACATTAGGATTTACTCTTGGTGTTACCAAGTTTTACAGATTTTGACATATGCATTATGTCATGTATCCACCATTACAGTATCATACAGAGTAGTTTCCATTCCCTAAAATATCTCATGTTCTGCCTATTTACCCCTTCTCCTTTATCCTTGAATTTCTGCAAACCAGTGATTTTATTTTTTACAGTGACATGTTTTTCTTTATCAGGAAAAGGAATTTATAATTCATGTCTGTGATGTAAATATTTCTGTTTCAAGGGCTAAATATCATCCTTGGGACTATCTTATTATTTTAGTAATTAATATTCTAGTATTCACTATTATCTACTGCTTATCCACTTTACTTCTGTTGCATAAATATATCATCCTTAATTTGGGTCATCTAAACTATAATAATTAATATTATAGACAAATTATTATCATTGGTATGATTCAAAAGAAACCTAGCACCCCCAAAATTAGAAGGGACCAATATAGGAGCATAAAGTAGATTTTACCAAAAGAATACTACTAGGCATATAAACCCAACCACTAAGGCCTTCTTAATATCAAAGAACTACCTCAGAAACATGAATTTTCTCACCAAGTTCAGTTTCTGTTCTAGAAGAATGTAGGTAAACATATCATAAGATTTCAGAAAATAAGGGTGCCTGGGTGGCTCAGTCAGTTGTGTATCTTACACTTGATTTCAGCTCAGATCATGATCTCAGTGACAAGGGATCCCCATCTCAGGCTCCATGATCAGTGGGAGTCTGCTTGAGAGTCTCCCTCTGTCCCACTCCTGCTCATGAGATTGCTGTCTATCTCACTCTCTCTCGTTCTCTGTCTTTCTAAAATTAAAAAAAAAAAAATCTTTAAAAGAAGGGATTTCAGAATATAACTCCAAGAATTGGAATGGGGATTATTAGATTACATAGTGTTTTTTACAACATAAAACTCCTATAATTATTTGAATCTGATACTTTCTACTAAGTCAGGAAGAACAACTACATTGAAGGTTCATGGTCAGCTGCAATGACACAGAAGTGCCTAATAATGGAAACTGGAAGAGCAAAAGCCTCCAATTTGTGGATGCAAACATTCAGGGTGGTACAGAGCAGCAGAGAACACCAGGAGTCCACATGAAGAGGGTCAGGGCAAGCTCTAGATCAAAACCACAAGCGATAGAGCAGGCAAGACAGGCAGAGACAGAATGGTGGAGCACATCTAAGGCTATAGACCTTACAAACCTGTTTGTAGCTTATGCTGTCTATTCCTCTACATAAAACTGACTTAAGCCCCACCAGTGTGTGTGTCCATATTGATACTTTCCTGAAGGAAGTAGTGCTCATGTCCAAAGACAGGATTCTATTAGCTCTACCACATTAAGATCATATATTTTTTTTAAGATTCTATTTATTTATTTGAAAGGCAGAGATCACAAGTAGGCAGAGAGACAGGCAGAGAGAGAGAGGGGGAAGCAGGCTCCCTGCTGAGCAGAGAGCCGGATGTAGGGCTTGATCCCAGGACCTTGAGATCATGAGCTGAGCCCAAGGCAGAGGATTAACTCACTGAGCCACCTAGGCACCCCTAAGATCATATTCTTTATGGACTTCTAGGTAAATCCAAACTATGAAGAAAAGATTTGAAACTTCCTTTCATCTTTAGTCATCTGAAATCCACTTCTTGCTGGATAATTTTCTATGGTAGCTTTCCCTTCTGCATTCCTCAGAGTGTCAGAGTGTTGAGCAAGCTGTTCCAAGTGTATAAAACACTGCTATCATCTTATCCATGGGGGAGGTGGTTGCAGGATGTGTGTATATAAATATACAGGATGACCACAATGAAGTGGAAGAGGGCTTTTCTCCTCCCTTCAGCACTGTGGTGTTCAGTGAATGGAAGATGGTAACATAGGAACACATCAGCAGGACAGAACTCAATGGGTAAATGGCCCCAATTTGGACACCAGGAGTAGGTTGATCACATAGGTGTCTGCTCAGGCTAGTTTCAACAAGGACTGCAAAGTCACAAAAACTTTGGTCAATGGTACCACAAAAGGGTAAACTCAAGGCCAGAAACATCTGAGCTAAAGAATGCACAGAGGACTCCACCCAGGCCATAGCCACCAGCACAGCACAGACTTGCCTCATGATGGTTGTGTAGTGCAGGGGCTTACAGATGGACACATAATGGTCAGCAGCCATGAGGATAAGGATGAAGATCCCCAGGTAGCCAAAGAAATGAAATGAAAAGACATGTACCAAGCACTCACTGAAAGCAATAGTGGTCTTCTTGAAAAAGGCATCCACAATCATTCTAGGGGCTATGGAAGTACAGAAGCAGATGTCAGATTAGGATAGGTGGGAAAGGAAGAAGTACATTGGACTCCCGAGTATCCAGCTGTTCTTGACAGTAGTAATAATCAGAAAGTTACTCAACATCATCCCCAAATAGAAGTACAAGAAAGTGACAAACACTATTTCCTTCCTAACAGGATCCTGGATCAACCCAAGCAGAAAAATGTATTCATATTATTCAGCTGCATGATCATGAATGAGAAGGAAAGGTGTGAAAATATTTATCCACAAAAAAATAGTAATTAATTTACAGTGTTCTATGCAATGTTATGGAATAATTTAAGCAAATTAATTCATGGTACTATGTGATATAGTGGGATATTTTAGCAAAAATAAATATCCCTCATCAGCTACATTCTGTGTGGTTTTGTTTTTGTTTTTTTTCATGTCACTGCAATATTGTGTTCTCAATTCTTTTTTTTTTTTTTTTTTTTACAGAGAGGAAGATCACAAGTAGGCAGAGAGTCAGGCAGAGGGTGGGGGTGGGGAAGGAGGCTGACTGCTGAGCAGAGAGCCAGAAGCAGGGCTCAATCCCAGGAGCTGAGATCCTGACCTGAGACTAAGACAGAGGCTTAACCCACTGAGCCACCCGGGCACCTCAGACATAAATTTTTTTAACAAAACATTATTGAATCAGATACAATAAAAACCAATACATCACAACTACGTGGGGTTCATCTGCAAGCCTTGTTCAACAATTGAAAAACAATGCAATTCACATATTTATAGACCAAAGAAAGAGAACTGTATGATCATATCAACAGATGTAAAAAAAAAAAAAAATCAACAGAATTCAACATCTTTTTTAAGATCAATATCCTCAGCAATCTAGGAACAAAATGAATTTCATTAGGCTAATAAAAAATATCTATGAATAACAATAGCTAATGCAATACTTAATGGTAAGAGACTAACTTATTCTAGAACAAAGCAAAAATGTCTTTTTTTCACCACTAATTATTCAACATTGTTCTGAAAGTCCTAGCTAATGTAATAGACCCCCCAAAAGTCATACATAGTAGAAGAACAAATAAAACTGTACTTATTTCTATGCAACACAACTACCTATGTTAAAATTCCAGAGAATCTATGAACACCTCTTGAGACTAGTAAATGAGTTTAGCAAGTTCATAGGATACACTGTCCACATGTGTAATCGACTGCCAGCAATTGAAAAATGAAATATAAAATTAAAAAATAAAACCTATTTCCATATAAATTTCATGAAATATGTGCAAGATCTACATTCAGAAAATTATAAAACGATAATGAAATAAATCAAAGAAGAGCTGAGCAAATGGAAAGTATACATAGCTTGTTAATTAGAAGATTCAATACTGTGGGGGCACCTGGGTGGATCAGTGGGTTAAGCCTCTGCCTTCGACTTAGGTCATGATCTCAGGGTCCTGGGATGGAGCCCCGCATCGGGCTCTCTGCTCAGCAGGAAGCCTGCTTCCCCCTCTCTCTCTGCCTGCCTCTCTGCCTACCTGTGATCTCTCTCTCTCTCTGTCAAGTAAATAAATAAAGTCTTAAAAAAAAAAAAAAGAAGATTCAACACTGAAAATGTCAATTTCCCCAATCCCAGCAACTTGTATTTTTTGTTTTGTTTTATTTTGTTTTTAGAATAGCAGCAAGGTGATTCTCAAACTCATATGAAAAAGCAAACAACTATGATAGCCAGAATAATTTTTTAAAAACCTCATAATGTTGTAAGGCTCATATTACACAAAGTACACTAGTATAAAGTTAGAATAATCAAGATTATATGCTATTACTGGACACTGGAGTATTGGTAAAATACACACAAAGATCAATGGAACAAAAACAAAAAGGTACTTTGGTGGAGAAAAGATAGTGGGTTTTTTTGGTTTTGTTTTTTTTTTTTTTAAAGATTTTACTTATTTGACAGAGAGAGATCACAAGTATGCAGAGGGGCAAGCAGAGAGAGAGAGAGAGAGAGCAGGCTCCCTGACTAACAGAGAGCCCGATGTGAGACTTGATCCCAGGACCCTGAGATCATGACCTGAGCTGAAGGCAGAGGCTTAACCCACTGAGCCACTCAGGCAGCCCGAAAAGATAGTGTATTTAACAAACAGTGCTAGAACAACTGGCTGTCCATATGCAGAAAATTATTTTAGAACCATGACATAGTTTACACACAATAGCTCAAAATGTATCATAGATATGAAAGCATTGTAGGCAAGGAAGGAGAAGAGGAATATAGGAGGTTCCATAGAGAAAAGTCAGGTCTGAAAGAGATGTAAAAACACCTACTAAATCAAGATTAAGGGAAACATCTAACAGCAAGAGAAGAGGTTTGGGGGAGAAAAACAATGGTTTAGTTGGATTATAAGAAATAGATTGATCATAAGGCGATCTCCCTTTGATAATTTCTAGTTTAGAAGCAAATCAAACAAACAGCTTGTGCTAATTCTTAAAGGCTATGACCTTGAGCTATTTTTATGCTTTTTTAACCATTAAATAAGGCACACAAACAAGTATTCATGTACAGAATATTGAATGATTATAAACCCATTAACTTTTACTCAAGACAAAAAAAAAAAAATAACATCTTTATCCTTCCAGAGGTCCATGCTCTTTCTCCCCACAAGTGTCACCTCTGTTTCATGGGAATCACTCGTTTGCGCTGTCACTTTTCAATGCCCCAGTTTGTTCATCTGTGAAATGAGGCTGGTGATATTATCTATTGCATAGACTTGTTGTATAGAGAAATAAGCTAAACCCCATCAGTGGTTCAGGTCTGATGAAGAGCACATGCTCACTAAATATCTGCTATTGTTGGTGGAACTCGAGGCAAAGCAGAATCAAGTATGAGTTTTGAATAGAAGTGTAAGAAGAGGAAAGATTATTGAAAATGATGTAAGACTAGAACAAAATTACAGAATGTTCAACTCCACTGTTGACAAAGTATTTTAATGAGCATTTTGTAAACCTAAAAAGACATGAAAGAAGTACTTTATGTCTGTAAATTTCCTTAAGATTTACCTTTATGGAAATTAATTTATCTTAGATGGAAATTTCCCTTAATAGAAATACACCATTAAATGTTTACCTTAAATGGGAAGTAGAAAATATATCTTAAATGAAATACATTAAAGAACACACACACACACACACACACACACACACACACATCTTTTTTTCCCCCAGAGAATAATAAAAACTCTCTATGTGGGAATGCATGGATATCATTTCTTAACATAAGGACCAGAACTAAGGTTCAATCCCCAGATTATAGCAAAGGGAGAAGGAAACTCAAATGGCATAAACAGCAGGTCTCGGTCACCAAGGACCTTTTAATGAGTGGGATTCTAACAACATGCTGCCATGACCTCTTGTGTAGGGCATTAGTCATCCAGCTGTAGAGCTGCCCAGGTAACTTGGATCTAAGAGGATACTAACTGGTGAATTGATTACCTGGGGACAGAAAATAATGAACTCAAACTAAAAAAGCAACACATTAGGAAGAAACAAATGTACTTTTAGGATATAAACGTTGCCTAAAATTTAACTTAGCATTTGAGGCTTGAAACCCTCAAGAATGATGTGGTGGTACAAATACAGAGCATATGAATTATGATTGGTCTAAATCTGGAAAACAAAGTCCTCTTCTTGACTTAAACTTTTTTTCTGCAGGTGACCTCCTATCATTTATTTGAACTGAAGGTATGACAGGTGACAGTAGTTTAAAAAATGCATGAATTTTGTATTATTTTTATCTATACGTTGGGGGAAATTAGAAAGTAGAACTCACCAGTAGCACTCACTGAGTTGAGACAAATTTCAAGTCAGGAACCTTAAAAAAAATTTTTCAAACATTTAAAGAATGCCTGTGATTTCAATGAAGATGGGACATAAAAAAAAAAAAACCAATAAAAGAAGAACACATTCAAAATAAGTGCAGAGGAAAAAATGTGAGTAATTTTTTTACCATTATTTGCACAAATCTATAATGATAGCTTTTGAAAAAATATTTTTAACTACTATGTTAGGAAAACATATTAATTAGCAGCTCATTTTAGAGTAGGTTTTACTGTGAATTCTACAGTCTAAGCCTTTTTGGCTTCAGAGAGGACTAAATTCAGAGATCTTGGTTGTCGATTGAGGGTAAGATCACATATTCTAGAAAATCAAGATCAAAGTCATGTACTAATTTTGCCTGTTTTATTAGACGCCTGCACATAAAAAAAGAACAAATTATTACAACTTTAGGAAGATGGTCAGTAAAACATTGACCAGGAATAAGGTAATTTTAATTCTGCAGAAGATATCATGATGGGATCACTGAAGCTAGTGCCCTCATTCTACAGATAGGACATTTATATGCCAAGAATATACCAGGTCCCAAATGTGTAAGGTCTGGCAGTATTAGGGCATGCACTCAGATGGTTCTCACCTACCTGTTTTTCTTGCTTGGCCAACAGCTGAAGTTGCTGTATCACTACTCATGCTTGTGAGAATAAGAAATACATTGGTTCCTAGAGGAGCACATAAGCTGTATGTTTGTTTTCATCCTAGTGCTGGCTTATTTATTTCAGAACCCTGAACTGATTTGGTTTGTGGTTTTTTACAGAGACTTGAGTCAATTTTACAGTTCTGTGTTTCCTGTCACACATTTTCCCTTTTAAACTTGAGTGACTAGGAGGGATTCTGGTTTCGTCTGGAAGAAATGTGTGCAAATTTCAGAGTTGGGACAGCCAGAGTTCATGTTAAATTTATATTGTAACTTCAATATTTCCCTTTTGAGAGGCTGTGTAGTAAAGTGTTTAGAAACATAGGCACTGGAGTCAGAAACTTCAGGTTATAAATTCTAGTTGGCTATATACACTAGTCATGTTACTATGCATAAGTTCCTTAACTCTATAAACCTAAAGTATTTTCATTTTTCCTTGTGCACGTTAATTTTAATACAATAATACTGTCATCTGTGCACTGTTTTGTTTTTTTTTTAAAGGTCTTTCTCACCTATGATCAAAGTTGAGTCTCCGTCTGAATTATACAGAGTAGGATATATTTTTCTGGGTTTCAAATGAAGAAAAAATTTCTTAAAAGAAATTAACGGATGTGCAAAGGTCATATCTGAAGTTAGTGGCTGAATTAAGACATATAGGGATGCCTGGGTGGCTCAGTGGGTTAGGACACTGCCTTTGGCTCAGGTCATGATCCCAGGGCCCTGGGATCGAGTCCCACATCGGGCTCCTTGCTCATGAGGGAGCCTGCTTCTCTCTCTGCCTCTGCCTGCCACTCTTCCTGCTTGTGCGCTCTCTTTCTCTCTCTCTCTTTTTGACGAATAAATAAATAAATAAATAAAATCTTAAAAAAAAAAAAAAAGACATATAACCAGGGATTCCTCCAAAACTATAATGAATTATCAGATAATACACATGATTTTTTAAAAATAATTTTTATTTTTTTATTTATTTCTTAAAGATTATTTATTTATTTGAGAGAGAGCATGAGCAGGGAGGGGAGCAGAGGGAGAGGAAGAAGCAGGCTCCCCATTGACCAAGGAGCTCCATGCTGGGCTGGATCCCAGAACCCTGAGATCATGACCTGAGCTGAAAGCAGACGCTTAACCTACTGAGCCACCCAGGTGCCCTACACATGAGTTTTTTACAGACACTAAAATACCTGGCAGTTAATGGCAGTAACCCTATGACTGTCAGGAGGTTGAACCCAGGACTGCCAGGCAGGGTTATAGCATAGCTATAGCCTTCTGCACTAAGACAACTAGAGATTGAAGTAATATTTTTAGCAAACTCCCAATAAATGCAGACTGATTGATGAAATGGCTTCGCCTGAGGATATTCCAAGACTTTCATTACTGAGGGACTTAAAATTATGCAGAAAGCCTTTATGTTTGAGTGAGGATAAGGAACATATTTCAGGTATGTTTAATGAATAATTCAAACCAGTAGTATACTCAGCATTATATTTTATTCAAATTAAAATAGCCTCTTTAGGGCGCCTGCGTGGCTCAGTGGGTTAAAGCCTCTGCCTTCATCTTGGGTCATGATCCCAGGGTCCTGGGATGGAGCCTCACATCAGGCCCTCTGCTCAGCAGGGAGCCTGCTTCCCTCTCTCTCTCTCTGCCTGCCTCTCTGCCTACTTGTGATTTCTGTCAAATAAAAAAAAAAATAGCCTCTTTAACTTACTGGCTAATATCACTATAATCTGATTTGGAGAATCATCTGAAGTTATTTCTCAATAATTTCTTTCTTAACAGATTCAAGTTCTTAAAATTCCACTATGAAAATTAATATTTTTGTTTTAAAATTACATCTCTATTACAGTGTGATTATTCATTGTATGGGTAACCATGTTAACTCAGTAATAGAGTTGAAGAGGAAATTTAAATCGGAATTGATTGAGAAGTCAGGTATAAGGTCAGGGCTGAATCATGACCCTGCATCATGAAAATGCAATGTCATGAGGATATTTGGTCAGAATTGATCTGAAATTAAAAAGTATTGGGTGGAACACATTGTTAGGCAATCAGTGTTGTGTTTTGAGTAACACCTAAGACTCAACTGGGGATTGATCAAAGGCCTTTGTGTTGACTAAGGCACAATTTGCTGGTAGATTTAATGGAAAGTTGTTATTTTGTGTTCTCCTAGAGTCTTCTTAGGGGTCATTTTAATTGAATATTTGGTTTTTATTCTCTGAGACACTTGGATGAGGCATAGTCAACCTAGTGAGTTCCTTGAATAGGATATGATCATCACTCTACTCAAGAAACCCTTCTAAATATGGCTTCATGAATTCTGTATTTCAGGTGACTATTCTATTCTATCTACAGTGGACCATGGATCAAAGCAATAATGTCATTGTACTTATTCTCATGGGACTTTCCAAAAACAAGAACATTGAAATCCTTTGTTTTGTATTATTTTTATTTTGCTACATTGCTATTTGTGGGGGAAACTTGCTCATCATGATTTCTATCATGTGCAGTCAGCTAATTGAGCAACCCATGTATTTTTTCCTTAATTACCTCTCACTCTCCGACCTTTGCTCCACGTCTACTGTGACACCCAAACTAATGACTGACTTACTGGAAGAAAGGAAGACTATTTCCTACAGTAACTGCATGACACAACTCTTTACCACACATTTATTTGGAGGCATGGAGGTCTTCATCCTCACAGGGATGGCCTCTGACTGATATGTGGCCATCTGTAACCCACTACCCTACACTGTCATCATGAGCAGAGAGAGGTGTCATGCTATCATCACAGCCTGCTGTACTGGGGCATTAATCCACTCTGCCAGTCAGTTCCTCCTCACCATCTTCCTACCCTGCTGTGGCCCCAATGAGATGGATCACTACTTCTGTGACGTGTATCCTTTACTGAAGCTGGCCTGCACGGACACATACAGAATTGGTCTCTTGGTCGTTGTGAATTCAGGACTGATTGCTCTGATGACTTTTGTGATTTTGATGGTGTCCTATTTCTGATATTATACACCCTTAGGGCTTACCCTGCAGAGAGCTTCTCCAAAGCTCTTTCCACCTGCACTTCCCATGTCACAGTCGTGGCTCTGTTCTTTGCACCTGTGCTATTCATTTACATTCGGCCCACCACAACTTTCCCAGAATACAAAGTGTTTGCTCTTTTCTACACCATCATTGCCCCCATGTTCAACCCTCTGATCTACACAGTGAGAAACACGGAGATGAAGAACGCGTCGAGGAAAGTTTGGTGCTGTCATGTGCTCTTGGAAAGAAAGTAGGTTTGCAAAAGCTTTTCTGATTTTCATGCTGTGGTTCCTTGAAACCTAAGACTGAATAAGATCTATTCTAATCATCCGGACCCACTGCTTGGAGAAATTAGGGGACAAGCAGGAAACATCATATCTGTTGTTTTATGCTTCAATCTGACACCTTATCAACAAACTGAGTGTAATTCTTATTCACATGCCTCTTCACCTAAGATAGGTATTAAGAATTAGGCATATAGGGGCGCCTGGGCAGCTCACTAGATTGAGCATCTGACTCTTGATTTCAGCTCAGGTCATGACCTCAGGGTCCTGAGCTCCAGCCCCGTGGGGCTCTGCACTCAGCAGGACTCTTCCTGAGATTCTCTCTCTTCCTCTCTCATTGCCACTCCCCGCTGTGTTCTTACTTTCTCTCTCTCTTTCTGTCTCTAAAATAAATTTTAAAAAAGAATTGTGCTTATATGATATGGAATAACCAGATGATATCTTATGTACAAAAGATTATATCACCTATTGGCCATTGTATTGGGAAAAGAAAAAAAAATGATAAAACAGAGCATGCATTTTTTCATACTTTAAAATACTAAAGAGCTAAAGAAAATAATACCTCCAATTTTCAACTGTTTACTCAACCATGAACACAGAAAGTTGCATGTAACATTTACATGCAGTTCATGCATCACCACAAAAGGAACAATAAAATTCTGTAATCAGCAACCAGATGAAGAGTTAGAAATTACCAGTACCTGAATTCTTCCTTGTTTCTCTTTATAGTCACTAGCCTCCCCTCACTCTCTTCATCTCTAAATCAATTAGTTTGATATACTTTTGTACTTTGTGGAAAAATAATGATGTAGATCATACTCTTAGTGTCTCTTCATTATGTTTGTGAGATTCATTCCTCATGTTTTGTGTATTTTCTGAGTGTTTTCATAGTATCTCATTGTGTGAGTGTGTAACAGCTAATTTATTCATCCTCTTGTTGCTAGACACTTGGGTCACTTCCTGTTTTGGCCATCATGAGCAGCACTGCTTTGAGCATTCTTGAACATTTCTTTTGGTTAATATAGATCTTGTATTCTTGCTTTAGCATGTTTTATATTGTAATTAAGACTGAAAATTCTAAGATAGTGGTTATATACCTGTGTTACTATTCTTTCCTAATACCTTACTGACATAAAATATATTAAATTTAAAAAAAGGATTATCAATAGAAAAACACTAGGGTGAGTGCAATAAATGGTTTAGAAATATGTGAAACTTCTGGCCTGTCTAGGATCCATGGTATGTAAGACGTTTATTAATGCAAACCAACCTGTCTGTCATAGATAAACCGTTCTTAGAAAGAAGAGAGCTCTTAAGAAGATAGTCGCTACAGAACAGCTCAGAAAAACTTCTCAGAACAGAGCATTAGGTTATGTTAGCAAGAAGAACACTTTGGTGATCACAATTGGGAAATTTTAATACATAGGATATTCACTGTACTATACGAAGTTGTTTGTCCTAATAAACAAAACAAGGGAAATTCTTTATTTAGCTCTTAGGAAAAAAAAAAAAAAAACATTTTGGTAGGCTTCAAATAAGGGCAGTGGTTTTAGGTGAAGAAGGAATGCTGTATGTACAACGTCGGATTGCCACACATCCACACACATGCGCGGAAGTACAAATTGTAGAAAATAAGATCTTCCTGAGGTTTCTATCTCTGCTGAAATCCGAATAAACAGACTTGAGTAGACAATGAAGAATGAGAGAGAAAATATTTTGTTTCTGTTCAAAGTGTATGATCAAATAGCAAAAATTACTGAGAAAAGAGGAATTTATGTTGAAAACAGCCAAAGCAGAATATGTCATACAATGGCAGCGTTCAGCATTGTCCTCAGACACAAACAGAATGAGTATGTTTATTATATAAAAGTAAGAAATAATTTTAAAAGTACTTTATAGGGGTGCCTGGGTTGCTAAGATGGTTATGCATCTACCTTCAGCTCAGGTCATGATCTCAGGTCCTGGGATGGAGCCCTGCATCAGTCTTCCTGCTCAGTGGGGAGCTGGCTTTTCCCTCTATCCCCCCACTCCCTGCTTGCGTTTTCTCTCCCTATCTCTGTTTCTCAAATAAATAAATATAATTTTTAAAAAATAAATAAAAGCAGGGTATCAGAACAGGAATCTGAAAGCTGTCCAAGGTGTTAAAATACAAAATAATTTAAGAAATAAATATAGGATATTCTAATTAGAAATTTGATGGATAAAAAGGAGTAGCTATATTTTAAGAAAAATAGGATGAATGGAATCTTGATGTTAACAATTTAGCAGAACACTGAATTAGAAAGAAGAAGTGATAGAAAAAAGTAGATATATTAAGAGACGTTATGAATGAAGTGAGAGAAAACAACATGTATCTATCAGATTCTAGGATTTGGGTAATAGGAAAAAAAATTTAAAAGATAATTATTGGGAATTTTTGAAAAGTGATGAAAATAATCTTTACAAAATAATCACAAGAATGAAACATATTGGCTCCCTTTTTAAAGATTTTATTCATTTATTTGAGAGAGAGAGTGAGAGATAGCAAGAGTGGTAGCAGAGGAAGATGGAGGAGAGGCAGACTATCTGCTGAGCAGGGAGATCCTGATGCAGGGTTCGATCCCAGGACCCTGGGACCAAGAAGACCTAAGCCGAAGGGAGATGTTTAACCAACTGAGCCATCCAGGCACCCACAAAAAGATTTGCTCTTAAGAAGAATCATAGAAAACACTATGTCCAGGCAATATTTAAATCATAATATGAGTAGAAAACAGAAGAAAATGGAATTGCCTCATGAAAGCACTAAAAAGAAAATGTTACCCTTGACTTCTGAATTTTTCAAGAAGAGTAAAATGAGGATTTTTCATTACAGTGGAACAACAATTAAAAATAACAAAGATCTGACTATAAATCTATGCTCAGTAAAAGAAGTTGTGCAGAATGTTTTCATTAAAAAGGGAGGAAGTCTGAGAAAGAAGATAGATTCCAGGAAGAACGGAGAAGGAGAGAAGTAGTAGGCGTATTTGTAAGCCTAAAAGTTGCATTAAATTAGGCCATCTTATCTAACATGTGAGATAAAGCCTAGAAAAACAAAAGAAAGATCCTGTCCACAACATCATGTGGGTTGTGGTTGGAAGAAAACGATCAGAAAAACAACGGTTTGTGCTCTTGCCTTCCCAAAGCACTTCCCACTTGCTGGGTGACTGACTGTCCTGGCCATGCCTACAACCTCAACTCTTCCAATCCCAACTTTGGGAAGGGCTCTTCTCTTCCAAGTTCATTCTTTGGGTATTCTTCAGTCCTAGGTTACTTCTAAAACTCTCATTGAACTATAATTGCTCTACAAAGAACTGCACATATTTAAAATGTACAATCTGATTAAGTTGTACAATCTGCACATATTTAAAATGTACAATGTACATTTTAAAGATGTACAAGAACTGCACATATTTAAAATGTACAATCTGATTAAATGTACAATCTGATTAATACTTTATATCTAAGTATAAACCTGTGACTCCATCACCAGAATCAAGACTGGGAGAGTATCCAGACCTCTGAAAAGTTTTCCCTGATACCTGGTGATTTGCTTTGGGTCTTTATAGATTAGTTTGTGTTCTCTAGATTTTTACATAAATTTATCATGCAGTATATAACCTATGTTCACTAGCTTCTTTCCATATGGTTATTTGGAGATTAATCCATATTGTTGCACGCATCAGATGTGCATTCTCTGTTCATTGCTGCATGGATTCTACCCTGCAAATTCCACAGTTCTGCTCTTAGGAATTTGGCTCATTTCCAGTTTGGGCTACTACAAACAAACCTGCTTGTGGACATGCATGCACAAGTTTCTGTGTGAACCGTATGCTTCACTTCTGTCAGGTAAATCCTTAGGTGTGGAATGGTTGGTTATATGCAGTTGTATATTTCACATGTGAAGAAACCACCAAACTGTCTTTTTCAAAGTTATATCCCCACAGGAAGGTTATGAGTGTTTCCACTTCTCTTCCACTCTTCTTATACAAATTTTATTTTTAGCCATCCTACAAGGTGTGAACTGGCTTTTCATTGCAGTTTTAATTTGCTTTTCATAAATAACTAGTGATATTGAGCAGATTTTCATACACTTACTTGACATGGTGAAAAGAGTACAATGTCTTATGGAAAAATGTCTTTTCAATCTTTTGCCCATCTTAAAGATTTTCATCTAAGATGTTGAATTTTTATTTTTATTTTTATGTTTTTAAAGATTTCATTTATTTATTTGACAGAGAGAAAGAGCACAAGCAGGCAGAGTGGCAGGCAGAGGGAGAGAGAGAAGCAGGCTCTCTGCTGAGCAGGAAGCCTGATGAGGGGCTTGATCCCAGGACCCAGGGATCATGACTGGAACCAAAGGCAGATGCTTAACCAACTGAGCCACCCAGGTGCCCCTAAACTGTTGAATTTTTAGACATAAAATTGCTTATACTGTTCTCTGATTAATCTTTCAGTGTTTGCAATATTTGTTGTGATGTTACTTCTCTCATTCTTGATATTGGTAATTTATGTCTTCTTCCCTTTGTTCTCTATCACTCTGGCCAGAGGTTTATCAACATTATTGAATTTCTCAAACAGAATTTTTTGCTTTCAATTTTCCTTATTGTTTTTCTCTTTTATTTTTCATGGATTTTCACTTTGATCTTCATTACTTCCTTCTTTTCACTCCGGCTTAACTCACTCTTCTTTTTCTAATGTCAACCTGGAGGCTGAGGACATTAATCTGAAACCTTTATTCTTTTCCAGTCTAGATATTTAGTGCAATAAATTTCCCTCCAAGTTCTGCATTAGCAGGATCCCACAAAGTCTGATGTATTTTGTTTTCATTTTCATTCATATAAAGCTACTTTCTAATTTCCCTTTTGATGACTTCTTGATCTGAGAGGTTACTTAGAAGTAAGTGCCTCATTGGGCGCCTGGATGGCTCAGTGGGTTAAAGCCTCTGCCTTCCGCTCGGGTCATTATCTCAGGGTCCTGGGATCGAGCCCCACATCAGGTTTTCTGCTCAACGGGGAGCCTGCTTCCTCCTCTCTCTCTGCCTGCCTCTCTGCCTGCTTGTGGTCTCTGTCAAATAAATAAATAAATAAGTCTTTAAAAAAAGAAGTGTCTTATATAATTTCCAGATATTTGGAAATCTTCTAGATTTCTTTCTAATATTTTTCATTTGATTCCACTGTGGTCAAAGAAAATACTTAGAAAGTTTAGAGTCCTTTCATTATTGAGACTTACTCGATGGATCAGAAAAAATGATGTATCCTAGTCAGTGCTCTGAGCTAACTTGACAAGAATATGTATTCTGCTAGAGTCAGATGAAGTATTTCATAGAGACAATCAAGTCCAGCCAGTTGATGGTTTTGCTCAAGTCTACTAGTACCGGGGCACCTGGGTGGCTCAGTGGGTTTAACCTCTGCCTCAGCTCAGATCATGATCTCAGGGTCCTGGGATCGAGCCCCACATTGGGCTCTCTGCTCAACGGGGAGCCTGCTTTCCCCTCTCTCCGCCTGCCTCTCTGCCTCCTTGTGATCTCTCTGTTAAATAAATAAATAAAATATTTAAAAATAAGTCTAATACCTTTCCTGATTTTCTGACTACTTGTTCCATTAATTATTAATAAATGTATTCTGAAATATTCAACCATATTGTGAATTTGTCTATTTTTCCTTAAGATTCTATAAGTTGTTTTATGAATTGATAGCCCTGTTATTAGGGTCATAAATATATAGGTAGTTATGTCTCCTTGATTAGTTGGCCCCTTTATCATATGACATGATTTTTTTTTATCTTTCATAATACTTTTTGCTCTTAAATTTTCTCTGATAATTGAAAAGCCTTTCCATCTTTCATTAGCATTAGCATTATTTATCTTTTCCATCCCTTTACCTCCAATTTATTATTTGTATCTTCATACGTAAAATATATAATTTTCTGATTCCAAAGTATAGTTGGGTTGTGTGGCTTATTTGTTTGTTTTTGCTTTGCTTTGTTTTATTTGTATATCCTATTTGGCTTTTAACTTTACTACTTAGACCTTTTCCATGTAATGTGATTATTGATAAGTTGGAGTGTAAGTCTATCATCTTGTAATATAATAAATTTATATTAATTCTATTTGTTCTTTTTTTTGCTTCTCTTCCCTTGAAGCAATTGAGCATTCTTATGATACCACTTTATGTATAGTATAATAGCATTAAAATAATATCCTTCCATTTCTCTATGCCCAAACTTTATGTAATGTTGCCATACCTTTTAGTTCTACAAAAGTTATTAAGACCAGATATATTGTTATTATATTGGAAACCAGCTCTGTTATCTTGAGCAAGCTATTTAATCTCTAGAAGATTCCTTTTTTTTCTCCCTTTGAGGAGTAAGGGTGATAATTCCCATGAAAATTTTTTTAATAATTAAATCAGATAATGTACTTGAAATACTTAATACAGTGATTAACATATAGGAATTTAAAAATGCTTATAAATATTATGATTAGTTTACTTTGTGAGTTGTTCTAGATGTGATGCTATAAAACACTGATTATCTGAAGTCATATGAGTACACACACATACGGATTTTCTGCCCAAGAAAGGAGGCCACCTGTGTTGGTCATATAGTGGTGAGCATAGCTGCCTTCCAAGAAGGGAGGCCACCTGAATTTCAGTGCACAGGATTCTGAGTCTGTGTACCTTGAAGCACTGCAACCACACAAAGGAAAGTGCCTGGTAGTA
This sequence comes from Lontra canadensis, assembly GCF_010015895.1. Classification (NCBI taxonomy): domain Eukaryota; kingdom Metazoa; phylum Chordata; class Mammalia; order Carnivora; family Mustelidae; genus Lontra; species Lontra canadensis. The sequence continues at coordinate 2,073,677 of NW_022631170.1, forward strand.
ATGAGAATAGAGCTGTACCTCTTTGGTTGGTTATCCTCTCCAATATTTTTCAACAAAACCTGTGAGTCCTTTTCCAACCTACAAATAAGAGTAAGGATTTATTTTAATTTTTAATTTATTTTGCTATTATTTTTTTTTCTTCTTAACAATCCAACCCTTCATTGCAGCAGTGAGAGTTAACTACTATTGGGTATGGGTATTGGTCCAGGAGAAAAGTGGTGTGACAGGTCATTGACTTTTCATTGTTATTCACCTCAAGTTTCTTTTGTTAATGACTCTTGTTGGGACTCTGGGCATTTCTCTCTCTGATTCTCTTTTACCTTCTCCACTGTAGAAATTGAGATTTCTCTAAAACAAACCAATGTTCTCATAGGGTTACAAAATTTTCCCTCCTGCTTTTCAGAGGAAGAAATTAGCCAGAATAGGCAGAAGTTTTTTAACTACTCTGGATCTAAATAACAATAGTGACCTCTAGAGACACAATGCCCAGAGCTTGGCTAATGCAAAAATGGAAATAAACTGAAAGCCTGAAAATTCCCAGGAGGCTAGAGAATATAAGCTTGGACAGTGTTCTTTACTGAGGATCTTTTAAGAACTACTTCTGGGAACACAATGTCTGTAAATTTCAAAATAAAAAAGTTCTTATGATCTCTTCTCAGTTTGTATTTGGCCCTTGGAGAGCAAATGACTTGCAGGCATACACCTGAAAGACCTGACTTCTAGGGCATAGATATGTAAAATGCTTTAGCAGACAATCCAAAATGCTCTTGTTTACTTCTAAGAATGAACAGGGGTCAGGGAATTATATCTGTATTTAAAATCTCAGATAGTTTTTTTGTGAAGTGGACACATATTTCTCTGTGAATCAGGATAGTTCGCAGTGATATTTTTATTTTCACCCACTTTGCAAAAGGATAGGAACTTTCTTCCTGCAAATTCAAGGAAAGTGATAATAATAGATATTTTTAGAGAATTTACTGAGATTTGTTTGAATCAGTGCTTTGTCGTCTCACATTTTCAGATGTAAATGTCAGTGAAGGGCTAACAGACTGTGTAACTAAAGGGGGCTTATGTGTGACCAAGACATTTTCCTGACTAACTGAAAACCTGAAGACCATGCACGACTGATGCTCAGGTAATCACACTTATAACCTCCTGTTTTAGGCTCACTAGATCGATTTGACACTTATTCTGTTATCTTAAGGATGATACTTTCTGGTGTGGTGTATTAAAATTTAAGCAAGAGTATGAAAAAGCAATATTTAGTTTATATTGTATATTACAAACAGAATTTGTGTTTTTGAAAAATACATGTAAAAATAATAAAATCTTTAGTGACTTTCCAGCCTCCAATCTTTGAAGAAAATCCCATCCTTGAAATTAGCATCTCTTCAATTTTTTTAGATTCACCTGAATCAGGTAAAGTAAGTTTGTAGTAAGGCACATGTTGAGTAGATTAATAGAAATATATGTATTTAGCATATTATTACCCGGGTTAACCTATAGGAGAATGCAGTTTTACAAAGCTGGTGGTAACTCATAAGGAGAGTACAGGACTGTTAGGCAGTACTACAAAATTACAGACTGGCTTTTTAATTTAATTTTGGTAGCATGGAAAAAGACTATTTTCTTAAAATTAAGTGTTAAGGGGCACCTGGGTGGCTGAGTGGGTTAAAGCCTCCTCTTTTGGCCACAGGGACAGGACCCAAAGGCAGGAAGAGATGCTGCCCTAAGTTGTGAGGGATGGTGGGTTTTGTACCATGGGGTTGGGGGAAGGTAAGGGAAAGGGAGGTTTCAATAGAACTTTCATATGCTAAAGAGGATCCACAAGGTACCTGATACCTGAGGTCTTGCCAGCTACAAGGAGTCTTTCCCTTTTAGCAAGCCATTATCATTAACATAGGTTGGGACTTCCTTAAAGAATGTCACATTGGTCCCACCCAGGAGTGGGGGTGAGGGGGAGATTGCAAGGTGTCAGCCTTTTGCTTTGTCCTCAGCCAACCTTCTGCTCCCTCATCAGTAGTATAAACAAAGCTTGAATAAAAGTGGTCTGTCCTCTACCTTACTTTTTCTTCCCCATCATTTCTAATTCTGTCTGCATTGCTTTAGTGGGGTTACAAATGATGGTCTTCATTTTTATGTTTAATGCTTTGAAGATTATTTTTTAAATGTCCTGTATTTCCCCTGCTTAAATTTTACAGTGATCTTGGAGTCTGTCATCTCTCAAAAGATGAAAATTATGGTAATTCCTCCACTGCTATCTTCTCTGATGCATGCCCCTTTCCTGTGGGAAGCCACACTGAAAGAATAAGAATTAGGACATATAGCTTATAAATATTTCAGTTTATTGGCTCTTTAATATGGAATAGTCATTTAGATTCTCTTAATCTGTTCCTTCTACACTGAAAAGAATATGGTGGTAGTAGATAGTATTTTAGTATTTAAATCATTCTCATAATTAGACTTACTTACTTTTTGATAAGTATTTTCAAATTTATCTCAGTTTCACTTTTTATGCATAATTATTTAAAGGAATAGAGTATTATAGATTCATAAATTAGTTATTATTTGCAACTGTAATGGTAACAATATACATGAAGATATAAGAAAAACATTAAATTATGGGAGAACTATAACTTGTATACAATTTTAAGGATACAACTTGATGCTTTCATGTTAAAAAGGGAGACTAGTGGGGCTCCTGGGTGGCTCAGTCATGAAGTGCCTGTCTTCAACTCACTTCATGATGCCAGGGTCCTGGGATGGAGCCCCATATCAGGCTCCCTGCTTGGCGGAAAGTCTACTTCTACGTCTCCCCCTCCCTACTTGTGTTCCCTCTCACTATGTCTCTGTCTAATAAATAAATAAAATCTTAAAAAAAAAAAAAAAAAGGCTAGAATGTCTTCAATTTCCATTAGTGTCTTTTTCTTTCTTTATTTACATTATGAAGTTTAATGGCTATGGAGTTTACCTTTAAACATTCTTTTACACTAAAACTTAAGTTAGAAATATACATATTTTTCAAATTATTTTTCAAAATTTCACTGACAAAAGAAATCAACTTTTTGTTGTATTTTCAAGTATTTTTGCCTTATAACATAGCTAGCAAGATATTTCTCAAACTCAAGCTATTATATACACCCCACACCCACCCTTATAGTTCAAAGAATATTGTTTGCAATCCTAATCACACAAATCACAATTTAGGCAGATGTGTTTTTGTGTCTCTTATTTTAAATGCAATGCACTATCCTTGCTCCTCTGTCTCTAACCCATTTAGGAGGAAGTTCCATTATCATGTGGGGAAAAGGAACATTACCCAGAACAAAAGCCTGCTGTGAATAAAGAACACAATGGAAAATGATAAGTAAAATAAATTTCCTGCATTAAATTAATGCCACTACTATCTAAAGGTTATAAATAACATTGGCACAATTTCATGTTAGAAAATAGTAATTTTTAAATCATTACATTTTCAAAATTTAATCAAAAGGATTTTTAGTATTTCAAAATAAGAGAATGTTTGAAAAAATTTAAAAAATCATTGCAAAATCAGTTTTGATTCCTAAAGGGAAAAAATGTAATAATATTGATTTATAAATTAGCCATTGTGATTTGTTGAATTAGGTTTATATTTTGTTAGCAGATCTTAAATGATTGTGTTTACATTGTCAATGTTTTTTTTTTTTTCTTTTTCAGATGCTCAGTTATTTGTGCATAGCACAAAATTTATGGAAAGTCAGAGAAACATCTCAGAATTCATCCTTTTGGGACTTTCCTATAACCAGAACATACAAAAATTTTGCTTTGTTATCTTCTTATTTTGTTATGTTTCCATCTTGGTGGGAAATCTCCTAATTCTTGTCTCTGTTCGATGCAGTGACCTTTTTTACCAACCGATGTACTATTTCCTCAGCCACTTATCCTTTATGGACATTAGCTACACCTCCTGTGTGACACCCAAACTGATTGGTGACCTGCTACTGGCTAGAAAAACCATCTCTTATGATAACTGCATGTTACAAGTCTTTGCCTTGCACTTCCTGGGAATGATTGAAATCCTCATCCTTACAATCATGGCCTTTGATCGCTATGCTGCCATCTGCAAACCTCTCCACTACCTGCTTATCATGAACAGGACAAGGTGCCATCTCCTAGTCTTGGCTGCTTGGGCTGGTGGAGCTCTCCATTCTTTTCCTCAATTATTGATGGCAATCCAATTGCCGTTTTGTGGTCCTAATGAAATCGATCACTACTTTTGTGATATCTTCCCTCTGCTGAAAGTTGCCTGCACTGATACCTACATCACTGGGATCCTTGTGGTTGCCAATTCAGGAATGGTCACTTTAGTAACCTTTGTTCTCTTGTTTGGGTCTTATGTTGTTATATTATTCAGTTTAGGAAATCGCTCAGCTGAGGGAAGACGCAAAGCTCTCTCTACCTGTGGGTCTCATATCACTGTGGTGATCCTATGTTTCGGACCTTTAATCTTTGTCTACCTTCGACCTCCTACCAGTTTCCCTGAGGACAAAATATTTGCTCTATTTTACACCATCATTGCTCCTATGTTCAATCCCCTAATCTACACTCTGAGAAATACAGAGATGAAAAAAGCCATGAGAAGGGTTTGGTGTCAAAAGATATTTTCAGAAGAAAAACACAATTGACTTGTCCTACTCAATAAATGCTGAAATCTTCATGCAGGAGCAAAAATGAACTTGAAGTCAGAGAGCTCTGATCATTCCTATCATTGAAACCAAACCTTTCACTTAATGAATGTCGGAGATGATAAGCTGAGGAATTATGAGTAAGGTGACAATTTTACTAGTGGAACTGGGATTGGGTAGGAACATAAATATATTAAAAATATTCTGGGCTAAAGGAATGATGGTGTCTATTTCACATAGAGTAAGCATTTCTGAAGCTGTGAGGCTGCTTGTGAACTTTAATATTTATTTGCATATGAAAATTATACATGAATATTTGACAACATTTTGGTATTCTATAGACAGGGAGATTAAGAGTGGTTTTCAAAAATTAAGAAAATAATTTTTTTTTGTGATTGAGCTTTATTTTCTGTAGGAAATTCATCTAAATCTTATCTGAAATAAATTGTGTGATGAAAAAATCCATTTGATAATTTGATTCTAAACCAAAGAAAAAGCAAAGAAAAAGAGGCGCTCATACTTGCCCTGTGGGAGCTGCTGCACCCCCTCCCACCCCATCTTCCTTAATGTGTCATAGATAGGTACAAAGGGACAGGGAGAAATTTTCATTTCTGTTGTCATGTTTATTACATCACAGATACTCACAATGTGGAAAGACAAGATGAGAAAAGTAGAAGAGCATATCCCCTTCCAGTAGAGTAGGATTTGTTGAGTGACCTCAAAATGGTGCTTTTGGGAAAAACTTCACATGTCATCTTGCCTTGACATGTAGACCTGAGAAATGCATTCCATTTCCATCCTGATGGACAAGGAATAGGGTCAAATGAACTTTTTCAAGATAGAAATTTTCCTTCAGCATTATTCTTGTATATATATATATATGTACATATATATACACATATATATATATACATGTATATACATATATATATTTCATCTTAAAGTGAGAACGGAAGTAATAAAACACAGGTTTTTTGATGTTAAAAGATATACTACCATCATCCATGAATAGAACATATTGCCCATAGGTATTTTTGAGAAAAATTTCCCAGGAAAACCAGAAAACAATGTATGAAAATATTTTTTATCATCAGTAGAATGCAGATAATTAAGATCTTTATGAAAAAGAATTGACATTCATATGAATATTGGTAATACAGTAACACTATCAAGGGGAGTTATTTCTAAAACATGAAGAATATTTGCAAATGAAATGCAATCAAATTTAAAAAAAAATTTCAACAGCAACATAAAATGAAGGGGAAAGTGGGGGCACTTGGGTGGCACAGTGGGTTAAGCATCCAACTCTTGATTTTGGCTCAGGTCGTCATCTCAGGAGCATGGAATCAACCCTGCTTTCAGGCTCCACACTCAGCTTGGAGTGCTTGAAACTCTCTGCTTTCCCTCTGTCCCTTCCACTTGTGCTCTCTTTCTCTCTACAATAAATCAATAAATCTTTTTAAAAAATGAAGAGGCAGGAAAGGGAGAGAAAATGCTAAGAATTTCAAATTATAGCACACTTATGTGCAAGAAGAATCATATAAATTACAATGTAGACAAATAATTAAGAAAAAAATGAATATTGTGGTGGCTTAAACTACATCAATTAGATCTCATAGTAAAAGACAGTGTAGGAATATCTATAGGTTTTGAGAGAAAAAGAATGTGAGTCATAAGTCTTACTCTTAGTCCTATTGTTTTTCATTAATGCAAAAATAAAAAGATACTTTCATATCAGCCTAATATTTACTACCCACAAGTTCTCTTTGAGCAAATGTTTTACTTTATTAAAGTATTTCATAACATCATAAGTGATTAATCTGTATAAAAATCTTAAAGGAAAGTCAGAAGATAAATAATTGATATATTTTGTCTTCATCCTCAAGAGCCACCTTAATAGCACTTAGGGAGAAGAATGAGCACCAAACCAGGAGTCCTACCCTTTGATTTGCATGTCAGTCTACCATTTTTTAATGGTCTGGTTCTTGGTCAAATCAGCAAACAACTAGCATCTTGTATTCTTCATTTATAAACTATATCTGGTAAGTAAAGTTATTAGTGTCACTTAAATATGAAATGATAAATTGAAATGGCATTTGAGAAATTGATTAGTGACTGGGACACATGGGATAGCTATTACTAAGACATTAATCATTTACAACAGAAGTCATATGACTATTTCCATATCCTTTTCTCAATGGTGCTGTCTTCACGATGTTCTCTTCTTGCCCATTTTCTAGAAGAAAGGAACCCACAGAGAAGATACTATGTTATTTAGAGAAACATAATTTATAATAAATTCTCCCAAACTGCTAAAATCTAGGATTAACTATACAAGATAGGCAGCTAGCAAATGCACATTTAATTACCTTTGGAGTTGCCCAGATTCTATCCAAACTTAATGTATCCAAAACATATTGTGTGAATAAACCCAGCTAGACTTTTTACACTACATCACAGCAGCCTTTATCAAGAGCATAGTCTTCTTTCAATAACTTTCTTCCTGCTTTGCATCATTTCTAAGTCATAGCCCATTTATGGTACATTGACCTCTTAAGTGCTACCATAACTATTAAGACTTTTGTAATGACACCTCCACGTTGGAGGATGGTGAGTCTATGGGAGCAAATGCTCTTCCTTGGTGAGGAAGTAAAGCTAGAAAGATTCAGGGGTAGGGGCTGCAGAGCAGAGCCTGGAGATGATGGCATGGTTTGGGGGTGACTGGGAGCTCAATGGGCATCCATGGAAGTTCTGGGCTGAGAATAGGAATAAAGGTGAAAACATGACCTAGACTGGGGAAGGTTTCTTCAATTAAAGTATTAGAATGCCTTAAATCAGGTTTCAGTGGGGCGACCTAGGTCAAAGGGTAGAAACTTCCAGTTAGGAGAAGAATCAGTCCTGAGGATGTAACCACAACATGGTGATGACAGTTAATAATTGTTTTGTCTACTTCAAAGCTGCTGAGAGTGGAACATTTTAAGCATTCTTGCCACCCATACAAATATTAGTGAACTACATAAAGTGATGGCAATAATGTATTCATAATAATTCCACAATGTATATGCATATAAAATCATCACACAGTCTACCTCAGATATATATAATATATTTTTCAATGATTCCTCAATAAGGTTAAAAAAAGAAAAAAAAAGCAGATCTCCTTAGGAGAGTGGGAATAGAATGGACCAAAATGAAACACCTAGACTCGCTTTCAAGTTAATTCTTTGAAGGCAAAGAATTCACACTCTACCCTGGGTCGCTTCAGTGCCATGGATATGGATTTAGGGTTGTCTCGGTATGTATTCTTCTCATATTTAACTTATGAAATAGAAAACACAAAGACACTTAGAGAGAGAGGGATGAGGGCTGGAGTTGGGGGAGAGAACTGGGCAGGAAATACCCCTGTAATCTCCATATGAATCAAAAAGTAGAACACGGCCACCATCTCCACAGTCAACCATCCTGTCCTTACTGCTCCCCTTCCTAAGAACTAACTATTCTGTTGACATTGATCTGCAATCTCCTCCGTGCCTAGTGACCTTAGTCAAGTATTTATCTTAGCTGTTACAGAGTTTTGTTGTGGGTCCAATAAGAACAAAGTGAGTCTTTGTGAAGATTAAACAAGAGTACTTAGTGTATGACACCCAGCAAACCCTCATTTAAAGATTTTGCAAAGGAAACAAAAGCCAAAATAAACTTTTGGGACTTCATCAAAATCAAAAGCTTCTGCACAGCAAAGGAAACAGTCAACAAAATAAAGAGGCAACCCACGGAATGGGAGAAGATATTTGCAAATGACAGTACAGACAAAAGATTGATATCCAGGATCTATAAAGAACTCCTCAAACTCAACACACACAAAACAGATAATCATATAAAAAAATGGGCAGAAGATATGAACAGACACTTCTCCAATGAAGACATATAAATGGCATATAAATATCAGACACATGAAAAAATGTTCATCATCACTAGCCATCAGGGAGATTCAAATTAAAACCACATTGAGATATCACCTTACACTAGTTAGAATTAGCAAGACAGGAAACAACATGTGTTGGAGGGGATGTGGAAAAAGGGGAACCCTCTTACACTGTTGCTGGGAATGCAAGTTGGTGCAGCCTCTTTGGAGAACAGTGTGGAGATTCCTCAAGAAATTAAAAATAGAGCTTCCGTATGACCCTGCAATTGCACTACTGGGTATTTACCCCAAAGATACAGATGTAGTGAAAAGAAGGGCCATCTGTATCCCAATGTTTATAGCAGCAATGGCCATGGTTGCCAAACTGTGGAAAGAACCAAGATGCCCTTCAACGGACGAATGGATAAGGAAGATGTGGTCCATATACACTCTGGAGTATTATGCCTCCATCAGAAAGATGAATACCCAATTTTTGTAGCAACATGGACGGGACTGGAAGAGATTATGCTGAGTGAAATAAGTCAAGCAGAGAGAGTCAATTATTATATGTTTCACTTATTTGTGGAACATAACAAATAGCATGGAGGACATGGGGAGTTAGGAGAAGGGAGCTGGGGGGAATTGAAAGGGGAGGTGAACAAAGAGAGACTATGGACTCTGAAAAACAATCTGAAGGGTTTGAAGAGGTGGGGGGGTGGGAGGTTGGGGGAACCAGGTGGTGGGTATTAGAGAGGGCACAGATTGCATGGAGCACTGGGTGTGGTACAAAAACAATGAATACTGTTATATTGAAAATAAATTTAAAAAATGATAAAAAAATAAAGATTTTCAAATGCAAATTTTGTTCAAATGCAAATTTTCTTTTTTCAAATAACTTTTTAAAAATGTTCTAAATCAGGGACACTTCAGTGGTTTAGTCCCTTAAGCGTCCAACTCTTGATTTCTACTCAGCTCATGATCTCAGGGTCCTGGGATCAAGTCCTGTGTCAGTGGGGAGCCTACTTGAGGTTTCTCTCCCTCTCCCTCTGCCCATTTCCCTGCTCATGCTCTTTAAACAGATAATAAATAAATAAATAAAATATTTTTCTCTAAACCAAAAATAATACAAAATAATACTAAGCTCTATTAGTTTATAATTTTCCCATAAATTTACCTATATACTTGGAAGTACTCTATAACTCATTGTCATTCTCTTACAGAATATAATAAAGACAGTTTTTGAGGAGAGATGAAGACCATTAGTTACCATGAGGGCCAAGGATGTCTAAACTTCTGTCCGTTTATGGAGATCAGAGAAAGGATTAGGCCCTCAAGTTTGTTTTCATCACAAAATTCCTTAAGTGCAGGATAATATGGTCCCTGGCACCCTGGAGGAATTTCTAATGACAAATTCCTAAATGGCATGCAACATTAATTGTGGCTTGCACATTGTTTATAATCCGGATCCGATCCTAGCTGCACTTTGTCAACTTAGATCTAAAGGAAATCAACCTGGTGAACTTCTATTTGGGAAGGTAAATCCAAACTTCTTGGAAAGAATAGTGCCCTAGGATAAGAGAAACGTAATTTATAATGCACTCTCTATAAAGTATTAATTAATCATGTGAGCTTGGGCATCTCTAGGGGTAATTTTAATGATGAAAATATAGATTGTGTTTTGTTCCCTTTGGATATAAAATTATTCCATTTGACTTCCAACTGTCGCTCTGAATATATGACTCATTGTGGGAATGTTGGTGGAGTGGTGTCATTTGTCTCTAAAATAATACCAGCTTTCTTTCTGTGAATGGCTGATGAGTTGCACTGAGTGAAATGTGAATTCAAGAAGCTGACACGAAATGCTCTGGACAGTAGGTGAATGACCAGAATTTCAGTGAAGAAAGGGGGGACACTGGAAGGAAGAAGTAGGAATGGATCCACAAAAAGTGAAAGAACATGAGGTGAATTATTTCTCTTCCCTTCCCATTATCTGTCTGTGTGACATCCTCTAAGTATATTTTTGCCACCACTGTACAGCTAGCTGACTGACCTTCAGTTAAAGTTGAACACAGGCATCTTCTCTGAATTTTATAGACTAGCTTGTTTTGAGGTTGAGGCGGTGATAAATTCAATGTGCTGCCCATTGAAAGTGCCGTGCGACATTCTAAGAGACAGGCAGACAGCAAGAGGGAGTGATGCGTAGGAGAATAACAAATTTCAAATGAAAAAGAAACGCAAATGTGTGGGGGAGTGGGGAAGCTGAAAAAGCATTGATTAAGAAAAAGTGATTCACATGTTGGTAAGAAAGTGATAAAGCCCAAATTGAAAGGACAAATAAACTCCCTGCACTAATCCCATCATGAGTATTGATAACTCCTTCCTCAAAACAAACAAACAAACAAACAAAGAAGCTCCAAGAATTCAAGAATTAAGTTAACCTAAGACCCTATACAGCTCACCAAAAAAATCAGATGAAAATATCTCAAAACTTGAGTCTCTATTTATCTTATCTCTGTTTATTTTGTTGCCTGCCCTTGTTTCTGGGAATAAGCCTTAGGACAATAATTTCAAGTATGGAGTATTTTATTTACAGATCATTTAAAATCATTGAAGCTATTTCTTTTAATTATTTACAAATATTTGCTGACTATTGGTTAAAAATCGGTAACCTGTATTTGACAAGCTACAGAACAAAGATAAAATAATTAGAAATATTTATCAAGTCCCTACAATATACTGGGTGACTTCCACATGTTATCCCACAACAGTCTCAGGAGATAGATGTACCCACCAATGATGTAGTTATCCATTGCCAATATGATGATCTGAGGAAAAAAAAAAAACAGTACATGCCAAAGATCGTACAGATCGGGGATGCCTGGCAAGAACTGAAAGCTAAATTTGTGTAGCAACGTGGACGGGACTGGAAGAGATTATGCTGAGTGAAATAAGTCAAGCAGAGAGAGTCAATTATCATATGGTTTCACTTATTTGTGGAGCATAACAAATAACATGGAGGATAAGGGGAGATGGAGAGGAGAAGGGAGTTGAGAGACTATGGACTTTGAAAACAATCTGAGGGTTTTGAAGGGACAGGGGGGTGGGAGGTTGGGGAAACCAGGTGGTGGGTATTAGAGAGGGCATGGATTGCATGGAGCATTGGGTGTGGTGCAAAAACAATGAATACTGTTACACTGAAAAGAAATTTTTTAAAAAATTATGCAAACACTCTTAGTATTTCAAGACGGAATATAAGACTTTCTTTCTGTCCTTTGGGAACTTAGGATCACAAAACTTAAGACTATATTGGGTTTAGTTTGACATAAATTAAATATGGAAATATTGGGGTCAGTGAGGTACTCTTTTAAGTCATTAGAGTATCCAATACCTACTGAGTATACACTAAGTATCAGTAAGTATGGTAAGCACATAACGTTTTCTTAAGTATATTACTGAATGAGACATGTTGTTTCAGATTGTCAGACTCTACTAATTATGTCTATGGGTTTGGCCTAATTATTTTCTCTATGACTAGGTTTCATTTTTTTTAAGTGAGCTTATTAGAAATACTTACTTCTCAGAATTATTGGGAGAATTTAAAAAGTTTATGTTATGCATGTGGGATGCTCAAATTGCAAGCTTATATACAAATTATTAAACCTACTGATAGTGTAGTAAAGTAATGAAATGAGGCCATATGATCATTCATAGCAAACCCAAAGTTTATTATGTTTATTATGATCAAGGTTTTTCAAATCTTTGACAATAGCAGAAAGCCCAAAGTTTAAGCAAAATCTTAACTGAAACATATAAATTTTCAAGACTAGATTTACCCTTTTTAAGAAGGGGCCTCTAGAACAAGTGAACACAAGTTCCTACAGTGAAGGAAGAACTACAGCAGGGAGTAAATGATGACCTCTTTCTTCTAACCACTGCTCTTACAGAGGGACTATTTGTGGCTGGAGAAGCATATCCAAGGACATGACAATATTCAGTGCATTGTATTCTCTAAGAATAAATTGCATTCTGTAAAATAACAGAGATTTTTATTCTCTATTCTTACTCTTTGTAATTGGGTTATATATGCAGGAGAGAGGAACAGATTGAGATTGCAGTTTTGTTTGAATATTTTCTGCATTTTATAGACTAAGATAGTTTGTCGTAATTTATTATCTCATTTTGTCATCTGCATATCAAGATTCGAATGGCTGAAATGGTTTAAGGATCACGATTTTGGAGGTTATCTGGTTTTGCATGAAATAATTAGGTAATTGGAGGAAAGGGGTCTTTAAAATTAAATTTCTTCTGTTCCAGGTATGGACTCAGGCTCTAGATTCAGAAAACTCTGATTTTAAATTCTGTTTTGCTAAATACTAGTTAGATGATCTATGCATACTTTATCAGGAAATTTTCAATATTTTCTTTCCTTTTTTTTTTTTAAATAGATTCTCTTTAAGTAATTTCTATACCCTAAATGGGGCTCAAACTTACAATATCACAATTAAGAGTTTCTCGCTCCACTAAGCCAGCCAGGTGTCCCTGTATTTTCTACATACTTTTAATTAAAATCCCTTATATTTGGAACTAGGAGATTAGGTTAGTGCCAATCTCAAAGTTACCTTCCTGCTCAAAATAATTTTATGGCATTAAAATTTTATTTTCTACAAGGAGTCGTATTTACTAGACTTCATTATTGATAGCCTCACTGATTTGGTAATTCCAGCACTTATATTCTTATGGTTAATAAATCAAGAGTCATTTCTTGAATTTTTGAGTTTCTCAACCATTTTGTGGCAAAGTTCAGTCAGATTTTTTTATCTTACAAAGAAGATGATTTAAATTAAAAAAAAAAAATGGTATCCAAAGTCACACAGTGGTATAATTATTAATGGAGGCTTGGTCCCAAATGTTTGTCTTCATATAAACATTTTCCTATACATTTTTCCTTTGGATTATGAAGTGTCAATATCCTTTAAGGGTTTGGCAAAAGACATGCTTTGGATGAATATTGGAAAGAAATTCATACTATAATTCAGACCGATGGGAAGAAATTGACTTGCGAATTATGCTACATTGAGTAGGAGAAAAACCACCAAGGTAAACTGCCTTCAGTTCTTCCTTTTGGTTTTATTTTTTTTTGTGAAGATTTGATCTGATAGAGAGAAAGAGAGCACAAGTAGGCTGGAGAGAGAAGCAGGCTCTCCACTGAAAGAGAGCCCAACAGGGGATTAGATCCCAGGACCCTGAGACCATGACCTGAGCTGAAGGCCGAGGCTTAACCCACTGAGGCACCCAAGTGCCTCATCATTTTAGTTTTAACTCTCTCTTTATTCTGTGGTTCATTTAAGTATAGGATTTGTATTGATATCCTATATAAAAATAAATATTTGATACAAAAGATCAGCATCTTACTGTCCTAAATCACTAAGTAAAGATGAACAAGCCATCAAAAAATTATTCAAACTAACTCAGAGGCCTCCTACAGAGAATTTTTATCTTCCACTTTGTAAATATGTATCATATAAATGTTTAGTTTCGTTTTCTACCTCATCCTGAAACTATTTTGTTTGTATATAGTCCACTAGTGACCACTGTCAAGCTTAACATTTGCTTCTATATCATTTAACAGCAACTTTAATGACTTATACTTGCCTCTTTAACAAATGTGTGTTTGGAAGGACCCAGAAAAATGTCCTCTCTGAGGACTTTGTCGTATATTCCTTTAGAATTGAAAAACATTTGGCAACTAATAATAATTTTTAAACATTTTTTTAAAATTTACTGATTGAATTGACTTATAAAACATAATGTCAGGATTGAACAAAATGTCCTGAAAAATTGACTTATGGAAATCTTCATGAGACTAATCAGAAAAAAATTATATCCTATCCTATCATATCCATTAAATAGAACTTCATGATGTCAGTGTCATCATCTATATTCTCTAATGCACATGTCCAACACTGACTTGTGCAATATGTCTTTTCAGGAGACTGTTAAGCATTTTTACAACACTGGATCATGGAAAATAAGAATAACGTCACTGTGTTTATTCTCTCGGGACTGTCTCAAAACAAGAACATTGAAATCCTCTGCTTTGTATTATTTTTATTTTGCTACATTGCTATTTGGGTGGGAAACTTACTCATAATAATTTCTATCATGTGCAGTCCACTAATGAACCAACCCATGTATTTCTTCCTTAATTGCCTCTCACTCTCCGACCTTTTCTACACTTTTCTACACCTCAACAGTGACACCTAAACTAATGGCTAATTTGCTGGCAGAAAGGAAGACCATTTCCTACAGTAACTGCATGACCCAGCTTTTTACCACACATTTATTTGGAGGCATGGAAGTCTTCATCCTCACAGGGATGGCCAATGACCACTATGTAGCCATCTGCAAACCCCTACACTACACCATCATCATGAGCAGAGAGAGGTGTAATGCTATCATCACAGCCTGCTGTACTGGGGCATTAATCCACTCTGCCAGTCAGTTCCTCCTCACCATCTTCCTACCCTTCTGTGGCCCCAAAGAGATAGATCACTACTTCTGTGAGTGTACCCTTTACTGAAGCTGGACTGCACGGACACATACAGAATTGGTCTCTTGGTCGTTGTGAATTCAGGACTGATTGCTCTGATGACTTTGTGATTTTGATGGTGTCCTATTTTCTGATATTATACACCCTTAGGGCTTACCCTGCTGAGAGCCACTCCAAAGCTCTTTCCACCTGTGCTTCCCATGTCACAGTGGTGGTTCTGTTCTTTGTGCCTGTTCTCTTAATTTACATTCAGCCCCCTTCAACTTTTCCGGAAGACAAAGTGTTTGCTCTTTTCTACACCATCATTGCCCCCATGTTCAACCCTCTGATCTACACACTGAGAAACATGGAGATAAAGAATGCCATGAAGAAAATGTGGTATCATCATTTGTTTGGGGAAGGGAAGTAACTTGTATTAAGAACATTCTAGAATTTCATTTTAGGATACTATCTTGAGCCTTAGAAGTAAGAAGAAATGATATACACAGAGTATATCATGATTGCAAAAGTCAACCACAGGTTGGAGCTCAGAATCTTTAGCATTTCCTCAGACCTCTACTGACTGGATAAATTTATTATTTTTAAAGATTTTTTTTGTATTTTTTATTGAAGTATTATTGACATACAACATCCTGTCAACTTCAGGTATACATCACAGTGATTCAATATTTTGTACACTTTGAAATTATCCTCACAATTAGTCTAATTATCATCTGTCACCACACAAAGTTATTATAATATTATTGATGATTGGATAATTTTCACTTATTTTTTCATTTCATTCTGGTTAGAACCAGATCTAATCTCCTCACATTCCAGTCCCAAGTACTCCTTAATTTGATACTTTATCTTGAACATGTAATGAAGTCTTTTTTCTCCTCCTCTTGACTCCATTATCACTACAGTGTGACTCCTGTTGGTAGAAACAATAGGAAACTACCTGGTAGATTAGAAATACAGGTAGATTTTACTTCCATCATCTCAGAGGAGAGCATATATAGTAGGTTTTTGAGCTGAGGGCAATAGGTACATGAGCTATTCAGCATTCATAAACACTTTTCTGTATGATATTTGAGCCTAGTCTCCCTCTCTCCCTTTCATAAATGAAACATAATATTCTCAACATTTGGACAAAGTTAATCTTGTGTAAGTTTCTCTTCTAGTTCAGGTTATAATCCTTCCTGAAAGATCTGTAACATTAAGAATAGGCTTTAAAATTACTCAATACACTGTTACATTGCTACAAGGGTCCTTGTTTCTATGACTGATCATTAGATTTAAGTTAACATTTATACATTTCTTCCTTGCACTGCCTACTTACTCTTCCCTTTGATTTAAGGTTAACCTTTATTATTGGAGTTCATTATTTACTAATGTGTACCAAATTTTTATTCTTGACATTCTGAATCTTTAATGGTCCTGCCATTTTTTCTTGTTTTTATTTTATTTTTTTCTTTTTTTAAATTAACATTTATTATTAGTTATAGAGATTTTAAGAGATGGGCTGGGTTCCAAATAGTGATCATTCATGTTCCATTGTGTCAAACAAACAGATGTCATCTCATCATCAATACCAATTCCTCCAACCCCTTTTTATCTTTTGGTTTAGTAAAGGCATGAAGACTCCAAATGGTGTCTAGGTGGCAACTTCAATTTCCAGTTCAATAAAATAATTGTTGTGGTCCCTCATGAAACCAAACATCTATAACTAAAACCTAAAGGCCAGATGAGCCGAAAACTTTTGGTACAGGAACAGAACTATAAAGTACTTTAGTGTAGTAATAAAGGAGGCACTTGCATATACATCCTTCAATTCCATAGGGTTCTATAACTCTTCATGATGGCTATGGGAGAAATATAACCATCTGTTGCTCAACACATCCTTGAAAATATAACTCAAGCTTTTCAGGGTGCTATTTCTCGATTGGCGGTGTGTTCAGTAAACAGTTTCTTCATTGTATCTAATCAGTTACTTAGATAAATGGGGTATAAATGAGTTCCCTAAGGCTGCCATAAAATAATACCACAGATAGAATGGCTTAAACAGCAAAAAATATATTTTCTGTCAGTTCTGGAGTCTGAAAGACCATGGTCAAACTACTGACAGGTTTAGTTTCTTCAAAGGTCTGTCTCCTTGGCTTACAGAAGGCTGCCTCCTTCATATGTCCTCACATGGTCTTCTCGGTGAACACACATTCCTGGTGTTCTTTCTGTGTGTCCAAATTTTCTCTTATAAGGATGCCTACCACAGTGGATTAGGGCCCACCCTAAAGGCTGCATTTTAACTTAATTACCCCTTTAATGGCCCTATCTCTAAATAGTCACCTTCTGAGTTACTTGGATCTAGATATTCAGTATATGAAATTTCAGGAACTCAATTCAGCCTAGAACAGAGTGTGTGGTAGGATCTATGAATTTCAGTGTGTATGTCCGCTACTAAGCATCTTTACTGGATGAAATACATTACTGGATCAGAATCAATCCTAAGTGAAATAGTATGATGGTGAATAAGGCATTCCATAAGTCAATGCTTTGTGCTGCTGGTACAAGTATTATAAGCAGGAAAGACAAATCTATATCCAGAATAAGTGTCTATTTCAGTGAAGACAAATTTGGTTTCCTCCATGATGGAAGGTTTTCAGTGTAATCAACTTGCTATCTCAGGAGTGAGTGGACTCCCTGAGGAGTGAATATGTTGGGCATTCAATGCTGGTGTGACAGAAAGTAGCTTCCAAACAAGGCCATAGCAATATTTCCTAACTGGTCCATATAGAGATACCATATGTAGAGGCCCAACGTAGAATTTTATAGCCAACAGTTCATCTGATGTCTGCGCCTACAACCAGTGGCAACTGCCAGACATGTAAGTCAAGATGACTCCAGATGTTTTCATTGCTAGCTAGTGGGCATTCCCAGTCCTTATGCTTTCTCAGTTGAGACCTCAGACATCATGTGGCACAAACAAGCCATCTTTACTATGTCTAAATTCCTGATCCACTGAGCCCAAGTGCATAGTAAATTAGTTGTTTTACACGTGAAATTTGGGGTTATCTCTTGCAGTCATAATAACTACAAACATTTGGTACTCTGTAGTCACAGAAGCCAGATGAAATTTTAAAGGGAATTTCATATTGTTCAGCCCCAGCTATAGCCTTCATAGGGAAACTTCCTAAACCACCTTAACCACTTTATTTTTTTTAAAGATTATTTATTTATTTATTTTAGAGAAAGCAGGGGGAGGGTCAGTGGGGGAGAGAGCAAGAGATTTTCAAGCAGACTCCATACCAACAGAGGAGCCAAATGCCAGGCTCGATCTCACAATCCTGAGATCACGACCTCAGCTAAAACCAAGAGTCAGATGCTTAAATTCTTGAGCCACCCAGGTGCCCCATCCATGGTTGCTTTAGCCCTAGACCAAATTAGTTAGAAGTTGGGTAGCTGGGAAAAGAGGGTGGCTGATATCCACAAAACATTTCTTCTCATCTACCACCACTGAGAATTTCCTCCAGAGTGTACAACATGTAGTGAGCATTTGTATGAATTATGTTTTGCCCATAAGGTCTACCCGTATAGTCACACTGTCTACCCACACAAAGTCCCGAAACACAAGTAAAACCTTTAGCAACTGTCATGAATTGGAATAGATCTAGGCCTCTAGTTATCTCTTGGTCTGTGCAAAGCAGACAATCAATGCACTGGTTGAGGATTTGTTAACAAGATTTTCCTTAACCCCCATCTTTTTTAGTGGTTTTGAATTTGGGTTTTTAATACTACAACATTCCATTTCGGTTGGTGCCAGAAAGAACTAAATATAAACAGATACAATCATATATTTCCTCTTTGGCCAACTTCCTATAAAGCAACAGGAGATGACTGAGAGGAAGGAGATGATTTTGCAGGAATTTTATCAAAATTTATTAAGCCTATCAGACCTTAAGAAAATAAGCATGGTTTTGCGAGGAAATAACTAAGGGGATGTTATTATATCCTCCCCAGGCCATAAGAATCTGTTCTCTAGAAATATGGAGGAGGGGATTCTGTTTGTGCAGAGGCTTCACAGCACTTGGCTTCTCAAAATTCTCAGATTCAACCCAAAACCACATCATCTTAGATTTGTTTCAATTTTTTTTTTTCTTTTTGTGGTTCTGTTGTTGACATAAGAGACCACAGCGGCTGTTTTTTTCTGTTCCCTTTACAGTACTCCCATGTCTATGATCAAACCCATGACTTCATTTTCATCAGGGTCTGTGTTTGGGCTTCTGGAGACTGAACTGAAACAGAAAAGCTCTCATTCTGATGGTTTACCTGAAGTTGTGTAGACCAAGTAGTAACTACCTTATCCTTTATGTTAGCCTACTGATGCCACCAACAGAAGAAAGTCGCTTCACAATCCTTATAACTGTGTCTTGTCCACAAACCATTCAAGCTCCACAGTCATTGTAAATCCCAGTACATTAAGTTGTTTGTGGAAAGTCAGTAAATTTTTTGTGAGGAAAATAGGAAAAATGTTCTTTCAAACATAAGGTCAACATGTTTATAGACAAATATTATAAGAGTTTTTTTTTTTCAAATTGCTAACTTACATGTTTTTCCATATAACAAATTTTTTATTTCCTGCATAGAGGGATAACCCGCTCTATGGTTTCCAATGTTATTTAGACTATGGTTGCCCTAGGAACAACCAAATTCCTCACTTCTCTCCCAAATGAGTCTGCATACTGTCCTTATCTGTTCCTGATCATAACTAACGCATCATTTCCAGACATTCTCAGTCTGCCTCAAGTCTTTGTTCATATTGTTCACTCAGGTCAGAAAGTCTCTCAGTTGTACCTTTCATAATTTACAGTTGATCCTTGGACAATGTGGGGATTAGGGGCATGTATAATTTTTTGAGCTCTGGCCCAAACTTAACTACTAATCATCTACTGTTGACTGGAAGCCCTACCAATAACATGAGCAGTTGATTAACACATATTTTGAATGTTGTGCATGATATATGTGTTATATACTGTATTTTTATAACAAAATAAACTAGTTAGTAGGAAACTCATAAGGAAGCGTAAATATAGTACTGTACTGTATTTACTGAGAAAATTCCACATGTAACACAACTCACAGTCGAAGCCCATGCTATTCAAGGGTCAATGGTATTATCATGTGCTACTCAACCTTCTCTAAGTTATGCGCCACTTTCTAGCTATTTTAACCATGTTTACCACTATATCTCTCTTTGTAATTGGTTTCCCTGGATTACAAACACATCTTATTTCTTTTAGAGAAACATTTTCTTCATTTTTTTTAAATTTTTTATTTTTTATAAACATATAATATATTTTTCTCCCCAGGGGTACAGGTCTGTGAATCGCCAGGTTTACACACTTCACAGCATTTACCATAGCACATACCCTCCCCAATGACCATAACCCCACCCCTTCTCCCAACCCCTCTCCCCCCAGCAACCCTCAGTTTGTTTTGTGAGATTAAGAGTCACTTATGGTTTGTGTCCCTCCCAATCCCATCTTGTTTCATTTACTCTTCTACACCCATAACCCCCAATGTTGCATCTCCACTCCCTCATATTAGGGAGATCATATGGTAGTTGTCTTTCTCCGATTGACTTATTTCACTAAGCATGATACCCTCTAGTTCCATCCACATCGTCGCAAATGACAAGATTGCATTTTTTGATGGCTGCATAGTATTCCATTGTGTATATATACCACTTGTTCTTTATCCATTCATCTGTTGATGGACATCTAGGTTCTTTCCATAGTTTGGCTATTGTAGACATTGCTGCTATAAACGTTCGGGTGCATGTGCCCCTTCGGATCACTACGTTTGTATCTTTAGGGTAAATACCCAGCAGTGCAATTGCTGGGTCATAGGGTAGTTCTATTTTCAACATTTTGAGGAACCTCCATGCTGTTTTCCAGAGTGGTTGCACCAGTTTGCATTCCCACCAACAGTGTAGGAGGGTTCCCCTTTCTCCGCATCCTCGCCAGCATCGGTCATTTCCTGACTTGTTAATTTTAGCCATTCTGACTGGTGTGAGGTGGTATCTCATTGTGGTTTTGATTTGTATTTCCCTGATGCCAAGTGCTATGGAGCACTTTTTCATGTGTCTGTTGGCCATCTGGATGTCTTCTTTGCAGAAATGTCTGTTCATGTCTTCTGCCCATTTCTTGATTGGATTATTTGTTCTTTGGGTATTGAGTTTGCTAAGTTCTTTATAGATTCTGGACGCTAGCCCTTTATCTGATATGTCGTTTGCAAATATCTTCTCCCATTCTGTCAGTTGTCTTTCGGTTTTGTTAACTGTTTCCTTTGCTGTGCAAAAGCTTTTGGTCTTGATAAAATCCCAATAGTTCATTTTTGCCCTTGCTTCCCTTGCCTTGGGCGATGTTCCTAGGAAGATGTTGCTGCGGCTGAGGTCGAAGAGGTTTTTGCCTGTGTTCTCCTCAAGGGTTTTGATGGATTCCTTTCTCACATTGAGGTCCTTCATCCATTTTGAGTCTATTTTCATGTGTGGTGTAAGGAAATGATCCAATTTCATTTTTCTGCATGTGGCTGTCCAATTTTCCCAACACCATTTACTGAAGAGGCTGTCTTTTTTCCACTGGACGTTCTTTCCTGCTTTGTCGAAGATTAGTTGACCATAGAGTTGAGGGTCTATTTCTGGGCTCTCTATTCTGTTCCATTGATCTATGTGTCTGTTTTTGTGCCAGTACCATGCTGTCTTGATGATGACAGCTTTGTAGTAGAGCTTGAAGTCTGGAATTGTGATGCCACCAACTTTGGCTTTCTTTTTCAATATTCCTTTGGCTATTCGCGGTCTTTTCTGGTTCCATATAAATTTTAGGATTATTTGTTCCATTTCTTTGAAAAAAATGGATGGTACTTTGATAGGAATTGCATTAAATGTGTAGATTGCTTTAGGTAGCATAGACATTTTCACAATATTTATTCTTCCAATCGAGGAGCATGGAACATTTTTCCATTTCTTTGTGTCTTCCTCAATTTCTTTCATGAGTACTTTATAGTTTTCTGTGTATAGATTCTTAGTTTCTTTGGTTAGGTTTATTCCTAGGTATCTTATAGTTTTGGGTGCAATTGTAAATGGGATGGACTCCTTAATTTCTCTTTCTTCTGTCTTGTTGTTGGTGTAGAGATATGCAACTGATTTCTGTGCATTGATTTTATATCCTGACACTTTACTGAATTCCTGTACCAGTTCTAGCAGTTTTGGAGTGGAGTCTTTTGGGTTTACCACATATAGTATCATATCATCTGCGAAGAGTGATAGTTTGACTTCTTCTTTGCTGATTTGGATGCCTTTAATTTCCTTTTGTTGTCTGATTGCTGAGGCTAGGACTTCTAGTACTATGTTGAATAGCAGTGGTGATAGTGGACATCCCTGCCATGTTCCGGACCTTAGCAGAAAAGCTTTCAGTTTTTCTCCATTGAGAATGATATTTGCGGTGGGTTTTTCATAGATTTGATAATATTGAGGTATGTGCCCTCTATCCCTACACTTTGAAGAGTTTTGATCAGGAAGGGATGCTGTACTTTGCCAAATGCTTTTTCAGCATCTATGGAGAGTATCATATGGTTCTTGTTCTTTCTTTTATTAATGTGTTGTATCACATTGATTGATTTGCGGATGTTGAACCAACCTTGCAGCCCTGGAATAAATCCCACTTGGTCGTGGTGAATAATCCTTTTAATGTACTGTTGAATCCTATTGGCTAGTATTTTGGTGAGAATTTTTGCATCTGTGTTCATCAAGGATATTGGTCTGTAGTTCTCTTTTTTGATGGGATCCTTGTCTGGTTTTGGGATCAAGGTGATGCTGGCCTCATAAAATGAGTTTGGAAGTTTTCCTTCCATTTCTATTTTTTGGAACAGTTTCAGGAGAATAGGAATTTGTTCTTCCTTAAATGTTTGGTAGAATTCCCCTGGGAAGCCGTCTGGCCCTGGGCTTTTGTTTGTTTGGAGATTTTTGATGACTGTTTCAATCTCCTTACTGGTCATGGGTCTGTTCAGGCTTTCTATTTCTTCCTGGTTCAGTTGTGGTAGTTTATATGTCTCTAGGAATGCATCCATTTCTTCCAGATTGTCAAATTTGTTGGCGTAGAGTTGCTCATAGTATGTTCTTATAATTGTCTGTATTTCTTTGGTGTTAGTTGTGATCTCTCCTCTTTCATTCATGATTTTATTGATTTGGGTCCTTTCTCTTTTCTTTTTGATAAGTCTGGCCAGGGGTTTATCAATCTTATTAATTCTTTCAAAGAACCAGCTCCTAGTTTCTTTGATTTGTTCTGTTGTTTTTTTGGTTTCTATTTCATTGATTTCTGCTCTGATCTTTATGATTTCTCTTCTCCTGCTGGGTTTAGGGTTTCTTTCTTGTTCTTTCTCCAGCTCCTTTAGGTGTAGGGTTAGGTTGTGTACCTGAGACCTTTCTTGTTTCTTGAGAAAGGCTTGTACCGCTATATATTTTCCTCTCAGGACTGCCTTTGTTGTGTCCCACAGATTTTGAACCGTTGTGTTTTCATTATCATTTGTTTCCATGATTTTTTTCAATTCTTCTTTAATTTCCTTGTTGACCCATTCATTCTTTTGAAGGATGCTCTTTAGTCTCCATGTATTTGGGTTCTTTCCAAATTTCCTCTTGTGATTGAGTTCTAGCTTCAGAGCATTGTGGTCTGAAAATATGCAGGGAATGATCCCAGTCTTTTGATACCGGTTGAGACCTGATTTAGGACCGAGGATGTGATCTATTCTGGAGAATGTTCCATGGGCACTAGAGAAGAATGTGTATTCTATTGCTTTGGGATGCAATGTTCTGAATACATCTGTGATATCCATCTGGTCCACGTGTCATTTAAGGCCTTTATTTCCTTGTTGATCTTTTGCTTGGATGATCTGTTCATTTCAGTGAGGGGAGTGTTAAAGTCCCCTACTATTATTGTATTATTGTTGATGTGTTTCTTTGATTTTGTTATTAATTGGTTTATATAGTTGGCTGCTCCCACGTTAGGGGCATAGATATTTACAATTGTTAGATCTTCTTGTTGGACAGATCCTTTGAGTATGATATAGTGTCCTTCTTCATCTCTTATAATAGTCTTTGGCTTAAAATCTAATTGATCTGATATAAGGATTGCCACTCCTGCTTTCTTCTGATGTCCATTAGCATGCTAAATTGTTTTCCACCCCCTCACTTTAAATCTGAAGGTGTCTTCGGGTTTAAAATGAGTTTCTTGTAGGCAACATATAGATGGGTTTTGTTTTTTTATCCATTCTGATACCCTGTGTCTTTTGATTGGGGCATTTAGCCCATTAACATTCAGGGTAACTATTGAGAGATATGAATTTAGTGCCATTGTATTGCCTGTAAGGTGACTGTTACTGTATATTGTTTCTGTTCCTTTCTGATCTACTACTTTTAGGGTCTCTCTTTGCTTAGAGGACCCCTTTCAATATTTCCTGTAGAGCTGGTTTCGTGTTTGCAAATTTTTTCAGTTTTTGTTTGTCCTGGAAGCTTTTTATCTCTCCTTCTATTTTCAATGATAGCCCAGCTGGATATAGTATTCTTGGCTGCATGTTTTTCTCGTTTAGTACTCTGAATATATCATGCCAGCTCTTTCTGCCCTGCCAGGTCTCTGTGGATAAGTCTGCTGCCAATCTAATATTTTTGCCATTGTATGTTACAGATTTCTTTTCCCGGGTTTGCTTTCAGGATTTTCTCTTTGTCACTAAGACTTGTAAATTTGACTATTAGGTGACGGGGTGTGGACTTATTCTTATTGATTTTGAGGGGGGTTCTCTCAACCTCCTGGATTTTGATGCTTGTTCCCTTTGCCATATTGGGGAAATTCTCTCCAATAATTCTCTTCAATATACCTTCTGCTCCCTTCTCTCTTTGTTCTTCTTCTGGAATCCCAATTGTTCTAATGCTGTTTCATCTTATGGTGTCACTTATCTCTCGAATTCTCCCCTCGTGGTCCAGTAGCTGTTTGTCCCTCTTTTGCTCAGCTTCTTTATTCTCTGTCATTTGGTCTTCTATATTGCTAATTCCTTCTTCTGCCTCATTTATCCTAGCAGTGAGAGCCTCCATTTTTGATTGCACCTCATTAATAGCTTTTTTGATTTCAAATTGGTTAGATTTTAGTTCTTTTATTTCTCCAGAAAGGGCTTTTATATCTCCCGAGAGGGTTTCTCTAATATCTTCCATGCCTTTTTCGAGCCCGGCTAGAACCTTGAGAATCATCATTCTGAAGTCTAGATCTGACATATTACCAATGTCTGTATTGATTAGGTCCCTCGCCTTCGGTACTGCCTCTTGTTCTTTTTTTGTGGTGAATTTTTCCACCTTGTCATTTTGTCTATATAAGAGTATATGAAGGAACAAGTAAAATACTAAAAGGGTGCCAACAACTCCAGGAAAATATGCTTTAGCCAAATCAGAAGAGATCCCAAATCGTGAGGTGGGAGAAAGGGGATAAAAAGAGGTTAAGAAAAAAAAAAAAAGAAACAATTAAAAAAAGAAAACCAATAAAGAAAAAAATATAAAAAGGAAAAAAAATATATATATTAGATAAACTAGTTAAAAAATGTTAAAAAACAAAAGGGTAAAAGTTAAAAATATTTAGCAGAAGAAGAGAAAAAAAAATGAAAAAGAAAAAAAAATAAATTAACTGCAAGGCTAAAGAATCATGGGGAGAAAGCCATGAGTTCCGTGCTTTGCTTTCTCCTCCTCTGGAATTCTGCTGCTCTCCTTGGTATTGAAACTGCACTCTTTGGTAGGTGAACTTGGTCCTGGCTGGGTTTCTTGTTGATCTTCTGGGAGAGGGGCCTGTTGTAGTGATTCTCAAGTGTCTTTGCCCCAGGCAGAGTTGCACCGCCCTTACCAGGGGCTGGGCTGAGTAATCCTCTCGGGTTTGCTTTCGGGAGCTTTTGTTCCCTGAGCGCTTTCTGTAGAGTTCCGGAGGACGGGAATGAAGATGTCGGCCTCCCAGCCTGGAGGAGCCGAGAGTCTGGGGCCCCACTCCTCAGTGAGCCCTCAGAGAACAGCGCCCCATTACTCCCGTCACCCTGGCCTCCGGCCCTGCTCTAAGCTGACCTAGCCTGCGACCGGTTCAAAGTAACCCTGAGCTTAGAACTCACTTCTCGGCTGTCTCTTTAGCCGGCTTCCCCATTCTAATACCTGCAAGCTCTGTGACACTCAGACACCCCCGATCCTTCTGTGACCCTGCGGGACCTGAGGCCACACTGACCCCGTGTGGGCTTCACCCCAGTTAAGCCTCTGGAGCTATGTCCCTCAGTGGAACAGACTTTTAAAAGTCCTGATTTTGTGCTCCGTTGCTCTGCCGCTTGCCAGGAGCCGGCCCCTCCCCCCGCGGTCTATCTTCCCGTCGCTTTGGATTCACTTCTCCGCCAGTCCTACCTTTCAGAAAGTGGTTGATTTTCTGTTTCTAGAATTGCTGTTCTTCTTCTCTTTGATCTCCCATTGGATTTGTAGGTGTTTGCATACTTTACATAAGCTATCTACCTGATCTCCCGCTACCTGTAGTGTCAGCCTGCTACTTCTCCGCCATTTTGACTCTCACCCCCCCATTTTCTTCATTTTATTGAACAAAATCCTCACTGTGGTATTTGTAGGAGGAAGTGTATAAATTTACACCAGCTCTCAGAGTTAAGTCTGTGAAACCAGTTGCCAGTGTGGGGGCTGGAGGAAGAAGTAGGGCCATTGGGGTATGAAGTCTCACACAGAAGTTTTCCACCCACTGTTCAATTTATTCTGTGCTAAATCAGACTTCAAAATGTGGCCTTAGGCGTCTTTGGCATTTTCTAGTTTAACCTCTGCTGAGACATTGTTCCATACTGTTCCTCAGAATCTGTTTCAACAGGAAGCACATGATTTATCGCCTATCAATAATGAAGAGAAGTGAACTCTTAGTTTGTGCTCCAACTCCTCAGGGTATAAAAAGTTATTAACTATGGCATAGCTACTTTTTTTAAGACTGGAAAGGAACAAAGCCTTGTTTAGCTGTACATTGGCCAACTTTTCTTTTGGGATATGTCTCATCCCGTAGAAAGAGTGAGAGGGAGGTTTGGGGTTATATTCTCCCAGGTCATGTACTTTAAATGATCCCTGGAAATTAGAGAGAACACGTGTATATATTTCCAACACTAAAACCAATGAATATACAACTTTTGGGTAGAAAACAAACAAAAGCATTTTTCTGTTAGGGTCCGTAATCAAAGGAGAGAGACTGATACAAAGCGAAGGTCAAGCAAAGCTTTATTTCCTGCGAAGCATCGAGAATCAAACTGACTGGTCAGGGCCATCTCTTGCAAAGAGGAAACCCTTCCCAGCCTCACAGACTAACTTTTATAGAGGTAGTTTAGCCGAGCTATACACAGGTGGCCAAGGAGATTGTAATACACAGAGAAAACTCCACAGTCATGTTAGGTCACACACAGGCAGCCAATTGAATTACAATTCACCCTAGTAGATATAGGTGTGCCCCACTGATTGGCTGGCCTGGCCCGCTCTTGTATCTGGGATTTGCCAGTAAGTTCCTCTGGGAGGGGCAGGGTCAATCTAAGTTTTTTGATTAACAACAAATTGGCTCCCTCTGATTAAGTAGGCCCTTACATTTCAACATAAATGCTAATGATGATTTTATTTCCTTTTAGTTTCAAAAATCAAGAGAGAAAGCTTTTCTTTATAAGAGAAATAGGAAAGTCCCAGAGCCAGGACTTACATGGGCTGCTTTCATGGTGAAATTCATTAATCTTTTGTAATAAAATTAAGCATTTATTTTGACTCTCTTGAAAACACCAGATGCCACCTTTTACTCAGAGTTTACTCAGAGATAATGAAATTTTTCTAATGAGATCATCACCTGGTAAGTAAAAATCCAACCAACATATTCTAAACAAACATGACTTTCAAATTTAAAAAGCTTATAATATAT